>NC_040026.1:3221144-3422073 GCF_000972845.2 Larimichthys crocea
ATCACAGGATTCGAGGTTCTGCTGCAGAAACAGCTGAAGGGGAAACAGATGCAGAAAGAGATGGCCGAGTTCATACGAGAGAGGTATCAGCTTTTTTCATCAGCCAGCTGCCCTTTTTTGCTTTTTTTCACACTTCATCCACAGGTTACCATGAAAACCATACAGCTGTCAATAACACAAACCAGTTCCTCTTTTTGTTCTTGCTCATTCATGTACATCACTGTGTTGCACAACAGAGAAAATGCACATGGAAACAGTCAGGTTGCGTAAAGGCTGTGTGGTAATGAAACTCTCTACTTCCCTCTCAGGATAAAGATAGAAGAGGAGTATGCCAAGAATCTCTCCAAGCTTTCCCAGATCCCTCTAGCCAGCCAGGAAGACGGGTGAGTGACCTTCCTCCTTGAAGTATTTTCAGGAGAAAGACTTCCCTCCCTCTCATCAGAGCTCGTCACACACATGGCCGCGTGGAAGCTGTGAAGCAACACACAAAAAGAAAAAAGAAACACGTCAACACTTGGACAAGAAAGTCTTTCCACTATTCAGTAGCTTTGGAGACGACATGGTTGTGAATCACGTGTTTTTGGGGCTTGTCCCTCCACAGTACCTTTTGTAATAATATTATGTGATACTTTATTGCACCAAAGAGGGCATCTTTCTTCCCAGTGAGGTCAAAGGTCAGGATCAGCTGCTGAACAGCAGCCAGAAAGCTGGTGGAGATTCAGTGTCAGATAACTCAGTCCACAGCATGAGTGTGTGCAAATTTAATACTGAAATGACAAGTGGATTAATGATTTACAGTTGTCCCTCGCTATAATGTGGTTCACTTTTCGCGGCCTCGCTGTTTCACTGATTTTTTTTGTGTAATTTTGCATGCTTTTTTTACAGCGTACTGTACAGTATGAACGCACATTGTGTTCGGCACCGTCAGAGGAACTGTGAAATACACATGAGTTACTGGTAAAACTTACTTATGTGTCAAACCTCGTAGATTGATCAGGAAACAGGTTTTGATCTTTGGTTTCATTTACTAATATAGTATTGTACTTATTTTTGTTAAATCTGCAAAAGTTTTAACTTTGAGAGTGTTTGAGAAAATGTTAATGCCTGTCTGAGAAAAGTGTATAAAAGTGTGTGGTTAGGGGTTTTACAGCCTTAAAACATGTATAATAATTGTAAAACTTACTACGCAGATTTCGTTTATTGCAGGTTATTTTTAGAACGTATCCCCCACGATAAACAAGGGACCACTGTAATTGAAATAACTGATCTTATAAGATCATAAAGTAGTTTATCAAGCAAATATTTCAACCGGTCCCAGCTTCTCAAATGTGAGAACTTTCTGCTTTTCTGTGGTTTGTTTTGCTGTAAATGATTTTGAGAACTTGTGATGGGCATTTCTTTTTTCTTTGGGACATTTTATCAACTACATAATTAATCTGAAAAAATAGTTCAATCATAAAAACATTAGTTAGTTCAACCCCATTTCAAGTATTCAGCAGCAGTTTCAGCCGATGAAAGAAAACATTATTATTTAATAGTGCTTTAAAAGTCTCCAGCAGTCACATATGTTTGTCCACTTGTCCCTTGGACCACGTTTCTGCAGGACCTTCAACTGTAAGTAGTTGGTTGCCACCTCTGTGTGAGGACCCAAAAGAGAAATTTGGTGTCAACCCGCAAACTCAGAAAAATACATTATACATACATTATGAACATAACATCATATATAAAATACTGATAAAAAAAGCTAGCAACGCACAGTCACCAACAGTCACATGAAACAAACAATCTAATGCTGCACAAACACGACTGACTCACTTTTCCTCTGTCTTTAAAGTCTCGGATCTTTTGACCATGGACGATTACTGAGGACGCTTCATTCAGAGATGTGTGTCCAATTCATTCATATCATTTTGACATCATGATTAAGAGTGACGGAAAGACTGAAGTCCCATTCTACTTTACCTCATAGTATTTTGGATGTAACTAAAGTTCTATGAGTGCATGCCCAATGTGGGTCCTGACCCTAAGTTTGTGAAATGTAGGCTAATGTCATCGTAGCTTGCTGCTGCATCTGTCACTGGTGCCTTTTATGATGTTACACCAATAAGCTCTTTGCTGCTAGAAGTAATGCTAACATTAGGCTAAGTATAAGTATTAAGTATTCATTACTGTTTGGGAAGAATATGAATCTCTGTTGTTCTTGTTGTCTTTGCACTGGTCTGTTGGAGTAGCAAACATTAGCGTGACATACACTGACTAACATTCTGTTATGTACAGGCAGGCAGGAGCTGTAGCTGATAAGCTAAATTGCGTCATGTAGTGCCTCTGGGTAATAAGTTCTAGTTAGGGCTATTATGAATCCAGATTTAGAGAAGGCTGATATGAGCAAAAAGTTTGCTAACATTACTGTAGCAACATGATTAATCACTGTTACTGGTACTTATTTTGTCCCTTAGACGTCACATAATCTAGCTTTAAAGTTTGTTCCGAGTGATTCATGTTGGAGAAAATCAGCTCTAAAGTTAAATTAGTTGACCAGTCAGGCAGACAGCTCCTCTGTGAGCAAGCCAGCCAACCAGGCGAGACATCCTGGTGTGAGTCTGAGCCTGGAGGCCCTGTCAGTGATGCTGTGAAACAGTATGGCCTTCCTGTAAATCACTGGACGCTTTGATCTCTGTCCTGCAGCAGACTTCAGCTATTAAGAGAGCAGAGGAGCAGAGGGAAGGAGGGAGGGAGGAGAGGAGGTGCAGAGGCAAAAGAGGAGGGAGAGGTGAGGATGAGGGATGTGAGATTTGGTAAGGCTGACATTAAGTTGTGTGTGTTGGAGGTTGTAGGGGGGGAAAGAGAATACAGGGAAACCCTGCGGGGACAAAGAGTTTGCAGCCACTCCTCTTTTATCCAGTCTGACAGCAGAGGGAATATCACACTGAGGCCGAGTCTTTGTGTGATTCTCCGAGGGGACGCAGGAACACGGAAAGTAAACAATACAGGAATCTGAGAGGGGCACGGCTGGAGAAAGACACCCACAAAGAGAAGCTGTGATTTGTACAGACGCCGCCTATGGCATTGTTATTAAACTCATCTTTATTAAGAGATTCCACAGAGACACGGCGAGAGTGTGTAGCAACGTGAAAAATGTCACTCCAGCATCACAAGCTTGAACATAACAAAAAGTTTCAAGATTAGACAAATTATACTTTTTGTAAATGAATTTGTAAATTAAGTTTAAGTAAGAATAAATCTAATTCTTCCAGTTTAGACTGAGTGGATTTCTAGTTACACTGTCTTACCAAACAGACCTTATTGAGTCCTTTAGTTGAATATTATGTTATGAGACTTTTGCCATATTGTATGAAATTTAATTTAATGATACTTAATATAAATCTCACCTCTGGGTAGTGAACTTTCTTCTGTTTTCTGGGGGGGGGTTCTTCTACCCCGCTCTCACTGCAGGCTTAGCAGGACGGAGCATTCTGCGGTTCGTTTGTCTCAACTTTTGAAAAAGAGATCTCGTCTTCAAACTTTGACCTCTTAACCGAACCAAAAACAAATGTGACAACTCTCTCTGGTACTTAACATAAATGTGTGATATTCAACACATATTACATTTAAATTAAAGTTAAAGTGTGTAATAATGTTGAGTGATGAATCACTGCTGTCACAAGCTATAGCTAGCTAGCTGTGACTATTTTGCAACAACTAATCTCTCTCTCTCTCTCTCATAAATTGGTGTGATGAAATCTGTTTTAATCTGCTGCAATTTATACATTTATATTTAGTAAAAGCACAATGTTGTAATTAGACTTGTTTGCCCAAAGTCAGCTGGGATAGGCTCCAGCCCCACCATGACCCTGATGAGAACAACTGGTTACAGATAATTGGACGGTTGGGTGGATGGATGGATGGATGGATGGATGGATGGATGGATGGATGGATGGATGGATAGATGTGTGGTTGGATGGATGGATGGTTGGGTGGATGGATGGAGGGATGGATGGATGGATAGATAATGTTGTAATGAGGCCATAACAGATTAGTTGTTGCAACTCACTTGTGGTAATCAGTTTTCTCAGAAGCTAAACAACATAAAGAAGAAAATTTAAATATAATTTAATTAATGAGCAAGATTTTAATTACATAAAGGTTTTTGGCTGCTACAGTCTGTCTGGTATGACCAGTTGTTTATGGCAGCTGACATTGTCAAACAAAAAGTTTGCTAACTTTCTAACTCTTCTCTGTTTGAACTGCATTCTGAATTCAGCTACATTTACATAGACTCACTTTAACCTCATGGTAATGATTGGTGTGTGCACTTTGTTTCACATTCTAAACAGTTATATCAAAGCAAACTCTGCAGTGCAGATGAGACAGCATGAAAACAAGGTTTAGTGAGGCTCACCCTACCTTGCACAGTTTACATGCACATAAAATAACCCCTCTTCATATTAGCATGCTAATAGAGGGTTAGAGTGGGATGAAATTGTCTCATATAGAATCCAGATTATGCCAGTCGGCTCAGTCTGCCCACACCCAGAAAAGTGCAACACAATACTTCCATTATTCTCTCCCTGTGGCCCACTCTGTTGTCAGACTGGACAATCAATGTTTTGTTGGTCAGTTCCTACTGTCCGCCCGGCCGCAGCCTAGAACCAGCCGTCTATTTATTCCTGAATTTACCATTTGTTTGGTAGAGATGTAACTGTGAGGCGTGTGACCACTTTTATTGCTACCAATCATGCATCAGTTCTGTTCAATGGGGGCAGGAGGTTCATTTTCCCTGAGATACAGTATTTTGTTGGCAAGTGATTGTCTGTCACTGGGGACCTTAAGACTGTACAGACGTGCCAGATGTAATTTGCGAGTGTGAACAGCATTTGGAGTGGTGCAACTTTGGCAGTCTGGAATCATCACATATAAACAAACAGCTATCTCTCTTCTGGTGGGTGTGTTTGAGGTGAAGGACATACTGGACATGAGCTTCCAGTCTGTCCTGGCTCCACTTCTGGAGCAGTTTTGGCTGGTTCCAGCACATTGGTGACACCATTAAAAAGCCTCTTCACATGCTTAAATGTTGAAACATATTTGGGCGGATCGTCAGCTCAGGATAACAAATCTGTTTGATTTGAGGGAGGGGCAGTGGGGTGGGATTACTTAAAGATTTATAATGGCTTTAGTGGTTCCAGTTTCTGTTCAGACCTACAAGAACTTGCCTGGGATCAGAGCTTTAAATCCACCCTGACTCTGGCATGGCATCATGACGTGAAACAGTGGTTTCTCGGATGAAAAAGTATTGACCCAATGAGTGTCTCAGTGGGAGGAATGATTAGCCAATCAGCTCTACAGATGTGACTAATACTGTTGTCAAGCTCTGTCAAGCTGTGAACTAAAACCAAGGAGGAGCTACGATTCAGTGTTGGCTTAAAGGTCCAGTGTGTAGGATTAAGTGGCACCTAGCGGTAAAGTTGCAGATTTCAACCGAATGAATACTCTCCCACGCCTCACCCTCTCCTTCCAAACATGTAAGAAAAACTCTGGCGGCCATATCTAGATCAGTGTTTGGTTTGTCTGTTCTGGGCCACCGTAAACAAAAATGGCAGTTCAACATGGCGGACTCCATAAAAGAGGACCTGCTCTCACTGTAGCTCTAAAGGGCTCATTTCAAGACAACAAAAACATGATTCTTATTTTCTGATGATTATAGACTAATAAAATACTACTGAACATTGTATTTCATTCCTGTGAATAGATATTTGTACTAAATCTTACACACTGGACCTTTAAAATGACGTCAGAGTCAGGCGGATAAGTTGGTCTTGTGATTGCTTTGGGAAAATCCCGTCAAAGTTGATGCAATGTCAGACTGAAGATGTAAATGGTGTATCATTAAAGAGTCACTGTTTTCCACTAAAACACATTTTTCAATGAAGCCAAAACAGCAAAAAAAAAAAATTGGCAATAAAACTAACTGAAAAATGGCACTGGCATTGAAACACTTGCATTGTAAAAAGTTGCATTTTATTTTGTTTATTTTAAAATCACTGGTTTTCAGTTTCACCATACTTTTTGGTTTTGGCATGGAGATATCTACATCTGTCTTCATTGTCATATGAATGCGTATGCAAGTCTTCTGACTGTCCTCATTGTGCTGTGTAAGTACTGTCTGCAATGTCCAGCACATATAAAATAGTTTGACTTGCTCACAGTCTGATGCTCCGAAATGATTTCTCAGCTTGCTCACACGCCTAAATGTCTGAACACAGGCATAGAAAGTAATGCTTGTGTGTGTGTGTGTGTGTGTGTGTGTGTGTGTGTGTGTGTCAAACTGAAACTACAGTTGAAGATGCACTGAACGCTCGAGCCTGTGACACTGAAGCTGACCCACTTTCGTAGAGTTGCAGGTGCTAGACTTTACTCCGACAGTGTCAGGAATGTTTTGGATGTCAGTCTGACGGAATTCCACACATGTCTTCCATTCAGAGCGAAGCTTTGAAGTAGCCCACATACCCATAAAGACCGTCAGTCCTGGACCCAGAGCATTGTGGCTGCGCCCACCCGCCCGCCTGCTGGATGATTGTTTAACAGCTCTCATCTTGAGGAAATATGACGAGGCTTTCTGCATCATTCTGTCAGAGCTAATTATAAATCATTCACTGTCTTTAAATTGAAACAAATGTGCGGCCTATTGAAAAGACAAGTGGTGTCTAATTATTACTTAACGTGCATAAGCTAACTTCATTTTAACGCTTATCTTCAAAACAATGCAAGCCTTCTCTGTGTTATTACCCCCAGCTGTGCTGGAAAGCTGAACTGAGAGCTGTGAGAATAAGCGGAGCCATATCTCATGTCCCATACATCCTAATCATCTGCTGAACTGGCTGTGGACCTCAGCTCAGCTCTCCAGATTTACTGGTTACTTGTGGATCCGTGAACTTTTGCACCTACTCCGCTGCTTGAACCCCATCTGTGTGTGTGTGTGTGTGTGTGTGTGTGTGTGCGTTCCCCAACTCTTTCTCGCCCTCCCTGTGTGTCTTTATGTAAAAGTGTGTGTGGTCCTTTGTCGTGTAAGATATTAAAACACACACACACACTCTCTCCCTCACCCTCTTTCTTATCTGTTCTCAGGACTCTGGGGGAGGCTTGGGCCCAGTTGAAGAAGAGCTTGGCAGACGAAGCTGAGGTTCACTTAAAGTTCTCCTCAAAGGTAATTCATCATGCTTTTCTCCACCTCTGAGTATTTGCCACCTGCTTGATGCCCATACCTAAAGTCATGTTCATGCATATTTGTAAAGATTTATCATGCAGCATGTTGGACTGCTGAAGTGTTTTTGAGTCTGTACCAACTGTACAGATGTTAGCACATGTGTGGGGGTGTGTGTGTTTGACTAAAAGTCAGTCCCAATTGCTCACTCTCTCCTTTCCTCTTTGCCTCTGCCATTAGCTTTGTATGTATAGAAGCTTAGAGTCTGGCTACATTACCTGCTTGTCCTCGCTCTCTGTCAGTATCCCCCCCTGTCCCGGGCTTGAAAACTTCCTCTTGTCTCTCGTCTAATGACCCAGTGTTACCAGTGAAGATGTATGCAAATGTATGACTAACTCAGCTAACTAACATTAGCTAACAGCAGCTACAGTTGAATCACAGAGAGTTGATGCAGAGCAGCCGGAGGACATTAGAGGGAAAAGCAGTGAAATAGTTGGTGGTGTGTGACTTTCTGTAAAATCATGCACTTCTCCCGACCTAAAGCCCAGAGTGTGAGAACAGGCATATGGGGCACAAAGTGTGAATGACAGAGACCATTCACCTGATTAGAAGTCAGTGTAGCATCAACAGGATCAATTCTGTTTATGGTATAAAAGTTACACAATGTTCGTTTTAATGTGGATTACAGTCAGTGGGGTCAGTGTTAGCGACAATTCTGACGGTGCATCTCTGTTACAGCAACAAGCAGTTGCAGTATATGTTTCATATACAGTACAGTTTACATATAGGTTTAAACTACATCAGCTGCTCTCTTAATATTTAGAGTGTGTGGGGGGGCTCCATATTGACTGTGGGCTCTGCAGCCTACAACACGTGACTAACAAGGCAGACAGTCTGCCTTCAAATGTAATTACATACAGTGAAGGGCTTCTTGATGACTCTGTGGGCTGAGGCACATACATATGACACTTTGAATCAACATTTAATCACCCACAGTGTTTTCACATTTTTCTAGTCGTGACTTCCTCTTAAAGGTGACAACTGAAGGTTCGATCTCGGTCAAAAAACTCTCAAGAAGAGGCTCAAGTTTTCAAGGGGAGCTACTCCTAATTTCAGCACTGTAAAGTGCAAGTGTTGGTCAGGTTTGTCTTGAGTTGGAAGACGAAAGATAGAGGCCCCGGATTACAGCTGGACTGAATGGGGGAAATGGAGGCAGTGATGTTATCCTCCAGAGATGCACAGATGTACGGCACTGATCCAGGTTCTCGTAGGAGAAGGAGGGATTTGAGTGGAAATGAACTTTGAATGATAGTTTCCAATATGACTGCAGGAGGGAGCTGCAGATCTCATTCATCACTGACGGCTGGGCTGGAACACCTTGTTGCTTATTAAGATCAAATAACCAGTGACGGGCTACTCACAGGCTCAAAAATAATATTATCTTGTCACATTCTTGGAGCAGCATGATTTCATGCTGTGCATCGTTTACCTTCAGAAATCAGGAAAAGTCTGAAAAGGAAGCTGAAAAAATGTGAAGTATCTGATGTTCTGGTTATTGTCTGGTTTGGAAATCAAATCATTTCTCATCTAAACAAGCTCAGGCTGAGAGGATGATGACATAATGCTGAAATCAACTACAGGGCATGGAGCTAATTATGGTTTTTAGATAATTAAATCAGATATATGGAGGGGGGATTAAAATGATTACCCTTTTTGATTGATAACTTTATCATTCCTGAAATTGAAATACTGTCATTTGTTTGATGAGTTGCTGCTGGGAGAAGAAGACTGTTATAGGCTGCGTCTGGATTCATATTGTCATTCAACGGTTCAGGCTGCCTGACACATTCATTCTTTCCACTTCTCAGGGATCTGAAAGTAATCAAATGTGCACACTTTTGGACAGTGAACACGCATCATCACTGAGTGACATCAGATTGAAATTCAGCTGTATGCTCTCATTTTTCTTTTTTCTCTCATTCATTTCTTTCCATCTCAGCACAGCCCGATGGGGCATGATGACAGACAACAGAACTGAGTGGAAACGACTTTTCCGAGACATTCCTTTACATATTTGTCCTGTTGCAAACCGTCCTCACGTGACTGTGTTCAAATGAATGTAATAACTAAGGAGCTGCATACAGCTCTGGCCTGTTTATGTCTCAAAACACAAAGCTTTGCTCTACATTTGTCAAGAAAGTCCAACTGCAGACCTCACTGTTAAAGATACAAGGCCCGTGAGCCAATAGGAAGAGTACAGGCTTCCCAATCTCCAGAGGAATGCATGCATATATAAGGAGACTTATGATAATACATAGATCTACTTTGGTGTGTTTGTGACATCAAAACTATTTTTTACAGCCAGTTTCTTTGTAATGACAGCAAAAAAAATGTTCCCATGACAATATAGAATAGGATAGTTTTTAGCTCAGCATGTCAGAAAATGTTATGTAATTATGTTACGTAAAATAAAAAAATCTGTACAGAAAATAGCATGTTCAGGTGCTACTGGTTGAAAACACTCTACCTTCATCTTCAGTCTTTATAAAATGTTTGTAGTTAATGTAAGCTAAGCTAATGCTAACCTTGTCATTATTGTTATTATTGTTAGTTAAATAATGTACTGCTAAAGATTAGCTAGCTGCATAAGATGATATTGTATTTGTCACTAAAAATACTGTAGCTAAAGTTAGCATATTAGCATTTTAATAAGAGGAGGGTGCAGAAAAAGACTTTCAACTTAACTGAAAAATTGAGTGATGTCCAACTTAATGCTAAACTCATCTCTAATGCTAACTTTTGCAACGTGCTTTTAAAGATTAGCTTGTTGCATCAAGTTAGAGAAATGTTATATTTCCTGAGTAGTAAATATTTAAATAAATATTTAAATATTTAAAAATGCATTTTTAAAAATTAAAAACAAAAAGTGTCAGTGCTACTTTAACTCCTGAACATAACTCTCTATACGTTGTTAAACATTATTAAATAAAGTTCTTGGCTGTTAAAACAGGTGTCACATTGATAAAACTGTCCCTTCATTATCTTCTGCTAATCTCTGTTCAACGGCTGAATGTTTTTGGTTCGGGCAGCTCCAGAGTGAAGTCGAGAAACCTTTGCTGACCTTCAGAGAGAACTTTAAGAAGGACATGCGGAGGTTCGACCATCACATCGCCGACCTGCGGAAGCAGCTTGTTGGTCGCTACGCAGCAGTGGAGAAGGTAAACACCAACACATACAGACATAAGCACAAACTGCAGATCTAATGTAACACAGCTCTTGTACTTGGCAGTGGCGCGATTTCAGGAATCATTTCGCCGGTGATTAAAATTCCACATCTCTTCCATAAGTAGACGGCTGTTTCCTGTCCCTGGACTGTTTCCTGCTTTTTGTATGTGTACAATGAAAAGCGATCGGCTGAAGCCTGAAGGCAACTGCAAATCTGTCTCACAGCATCTGTCTTCTGAGCAGCTTTCACTTGGAGAAGGGACAAAGCAGTTTCTCTCTGATAAACTCATCTGATAGACAATTGAGCATTTAAAGACAGAACAGGAAATAAGAAACTTACCATGCTGGCTGTCATGAGCTTTAACACTGGATGATGGATGAATGCTGAGAAAGCTTGTAGCTGACGGCATTATCACTGAGATGAATGGAAGCAGACTGTAACATTCTAATAGCTTCAAACTTTTATCGCTTTAATTAAAATGTTTGTTTCCAGAACATTACACGTTTGTTTAAGAGAATGTTTGCTGGCTATAAATTGGAAAGCAGACCATTCACTAAAAGTTGCATAACAGGAGGGTGTTCGACGTGCTGCTGTGAGATCTGAACACGTCCCTGACTTCAGTCACTTATTTCCAACAGGCTCGTAAAGCTCTGGCCGACAGACAGAAAGAGCTGGAGTTAAAGACACAGCAGCTGGAGATCAAACTCAGCAACAAGATTGAAGAAGACATCAAGAAGGCCCGCAGGAAATCCACACAAGCAGGTCAGAGCTGGGGAGGGGGTCAAAGGTCAAACCGCAGTGTCACTGTGGGGTCACTCAGTTGTTTGTTGTTTAAGATAGGAGGGCACTCTGCCCAGCAAGCTCAGGGTGTGTTTTATTACTAAAACTGATCAATTTGAACTAAGGTATAATTATTATATGAGTGCTTTCATAAATTTGTCATGGAAAAAAATCATGTTTTCAAGTGTTTCTCCAGATTTGAAAACACTAAAACTCAAAATCCAGACAGTCTTGGGTCTGATTTGCAGCACAGTAAACAAAAATCAGTTTGAGTGACATATTTTAGGCTCAGTCTCATCAACATTTAAAACAGCAAACTATTTTATTTCAACATAGTTTCTGCAATCAGTGGATTTGTACATGGGTGGGGTGAAGTAAATCAGCACAAATCTTTTACATCATGTTGGACTTTGACCGGTGATCAATGAACGGAGAACACTCAAAATGGTGCAACTATTCTAGCTTCGAAACAGAGTTTTTGTAAATTTATAAAGTGAAGAGGTGGGGAACTAACAGTTAGCTTGCCTGATTTTGAGAGTTATTCTGATGATTGTGACTGACTAACTTGGATGTTCCCAGCTGGCTAACGTGATAGCTGCAGCAACTCGCACTGCAAAGAATCACTGCATTAACTGGAGTGTTTATTACACCACAGAATAAGTTTTGGACCAAACAAATGTAGCTGAAAATGTGAAGTCGTCAGGGTGGTGCTAGCAGTTCTAGGGTTCATCCACTGGGCTTAGTTAATTTAATGGAATTCTGTTTATCAGATTATTAGATATTTTGTGTACAGACATTTTGTCTGATGGTAGCACTCAAGAAAAAAATGGAAAGAACACATCCTCACTCACAGCAGTCTGGAGTTTCACCAAAAATATGACCATGAATATCCACAGCATGTCCTGCCTCATCATGGAGTGAAGATCAAGGATTCACTAAAACCATTGGGAGGGATCCTCTGGGGACCATGAATTTCACTGCAGTCTGATCAGACATTTTCCAGATATGTTGTTCTTTGACCACAAAGTAAGACAGAGCATGGTTTGGCCTTTTCTCTATCAGACTGCACAAACATTTATGTTAAGCTGAATTACTGTACAAAAAAAACACTGTTTGGAGCGCAGTAGGACTCTGTATAGCTGATCTGATGTGGATCTGGATTCCATCATCCAACCTATAAAAGTTCCTTCCCACCAGATGTAAGATTCTCCCTTATCAGAGATCATCTGAGAATGATCAGCCCTGGCTTGTGTCAAGGCTGCTCTCAGTGCAGCTACAAGTCAGACTCTGACAGCAGAGCTCATTGAGTTTAGTAAACGGTTAACTTACTGGACATAATTCCGTATCCTCCTCCAGTGTTTCTTTAGCCCTTCATTGGAGCGGTCACTTGAGATCGGCTGTGAACCGAGATGCTGTGTTTGTCTTTTTACATGAGTCATGAGCTTTATCAGTACTTTGAGCCAGACTGGGAGTCTTTTTTTTATTAGAGGGGATGGGCAAGGAGGAGAGAAGAGGGTCAGAAACATTCTCTGCTCGACTAGTCCGTGTTCACACCAGACTGACAGAGAGGCGTGGGCGTGGACTGTTGTCCTCTGGGGAGATACACACACATTATTAATCTGACTGCAAAAAAATATCCATCCTACAAGGTCATTTCATCTATTATAGAGAATACATGGTGAGAACATGTTGTTTTTCTCCCTGTTTTGCTGAGTTTAAGAAAATTCAAACAGATAGGAGGGTTGTGTCTCTCCACACAAAGCTAAAGTCAGTCTGAACATAGCTTTACTTTGTGGCTAATGTTAAACAGCTTTACATGGACATTGTTGTGAGACACTCCTGAGTCACTTTGTTGACTTTATGACCCCTGTGACACTTTAGCATTTAGCATTAGCTCGTAGTGGTTGCAGGGGCCTGTTATGTAGGCGATAGAATCAATATAAACATGTGAAAGAAACGTCCATTGGATAGAGGCGAGCCCTTGCAAAGAAAAATCTAAATCCCTGTAAAAGAAAAGGTAACAGTTGCTAGTTTGTTTTTGTTCGCTCCATTAGCAATCAGGTTAGTTATAGTAACATTTTTCCGTGTGTAGGTTGCTAACTTCAACAGGGACTTGGAACAGTGTGACAGAGGATTTTAAGCTTAAGAGAATCTTTCAGTTCAACAGAAATAGTAAATGTTAAAGGATCAGTGTGTAGGGTTTAGTAATATGTAGTTGGTGATTGCAAACACCTTGCGTCAACTTCCCTTTCGTAGCTCATAGTAAAAACTACGGTAACCACGAAGCCAGTGAAAAACAAAAAGTGCCTATCTAGAGCCAGTGTTTAGTTTGTCTGTTCAGGGCTACTGTAGAAACATGGTGGACTCTGTGGAAGAGGACCCGTGGCTTCTGTTCATATATATCACGACTCATCAACTCTAAGGTAACAAAAACATGATGATTATTATTTTCAAGTGATTATACACTAAAGAAAAGATAATTATGCATATTAAATTACATTTCTACTATATTCAAATTTCAAACACCAGTCCTTTAAGTTAGAATTTTTTGCAGTGTATATTCCAATTAACCTCAGAATCACTGCCCACATTTCAATGATATGCCAAGACTCTTACAGTAGCAACAGGTCACATGTTGACTCGATGGGACAGGTTCATCGGTCACTACTGAACAAGGACTGTAGAGCCAGATCAGATTCACACACATTGTCTGTGTTATCAGGTCAGCTGTGAAAACAGCAACAAACAGTGTGGACGTCAGGAGGGTGTGAGGGGAAAAAGAGGCGTGGTGGAGAAGTAGCATGAGCAGCAGCCAGGCTGCTTTGTAAAAGTTTTTAATAGGTGTGCGACCTGAAGAAAGTGACTGGCTAAGAGCAAACAGATGTAGACTCTCCGCCCGGCCTGTGATGTCATGACTCAACCAGGCACGACCACATGCTGTCACACGCAAGCGAGAATCCTCTGTCCAAACGGACTCTCTTCACACACACACACACAGTCATCCCTCCTCCGTGCTGCTTATGCAACCAGGGAGAAAAACAGCAGCAGTTGTTGACGGTGCTCATGGCGTCTGGCTGCCAGTGATGATGACTGCAGTGTGAGGGAAGCAGAGAGGTGACTGATGCCAAAACAACTAAAGCACGGCATCTGTCTGCTCATAACAAAGACTCATTATCGCTTCATGCTGTCACTGCATTGGATTACACGTGGAGTTTGCTCATTTATGTCTCCATACAGCCAAGTTTCCTAATGTTTTGATATGAACCACCTAAGACTTTGATGTAGCTCAGTACGTCTGGTTTTTATATTAAAATAAGTGTGTTTGGGGTTGGTGAGCTGGTGTGATGGGTGTTTCTACAGAGTAAACAGCAGCTCCTTCACTTTTTCTTTCCCTTTGATGAAGCTTACCTGAAAACCAGACTACTTTAAACAACTAAAACTACAACTTTTACAACAGATCTGTTAAAGATCAGCTTTATTGGCCAAGTGCACACTTATGTGGAGTTTGGCTGGTTTTAAGTTGGCCTTAATGTGCTCAAACACAGCACAAGATCAATGTAGAGAAAGACACAGAGGTACATATGGGTTAAAATAAACTTTTTTTTTATGTACATACAAGTAGGTGGGCAATAGGTCAATATATAAAAAGTAACAATGACCAACAATGTATAGTACAATGGGTGCTGTTCTGTAGACTGCAGACAAATACAAATGCAAAGGAAAAAATGATGAATGGGTAGAACTACTTTAAATTCAACTGACCTGCTCGTCTCACAATCTAAAAGTTACTTAAAGCTGCTGTTATCAGTGTTTTTATATTAACAATGAATCATCATCTTTTAGCTCATTATAGTCCTCAATCAAACTGATTTGTTACTTTTAACACTCAGCATCATTTCAGTCGCAGGAGGCAGCTGTTTAAAAAAAAGCTCTAAAAACTCCACTGTACACCAACTAGCTGCTGAACATAGAGGAGAATTTTTTTCTCAGGAGTCGGTGGAAACCAACCCAGAGCTGAAAGGAGCGTGAGACTTTGTGACATGACCAGAAGCTAAAAATAAGTGACTTTGTGCTAACCAGTTGAAAACGGTTGAATGTTGTAAAGATCTGATTCCACGGCCCCCCCCCTGTGTCCAAAAACACGTTTAAGATCCATTTAAATGTTAAATATGAAAACACATTCATGTTAGCTGATTCCTGTTTACTGTACTTTTACCCAACCATGGTTTCTGTCCCACGTCATTTTCAGTCAACACTGCAGCTGTGGTAGCATCGCTAAGCACAGTTAGCTTAATGTTTTCTGTGATAATCAAACAAATGTGCAGATTTGAGAGTTGGTATTCTGTAAGTTGACTAAGAAGATCCTGTACAGCTAAGACCATCTGAACTTTGTCTGCGAGAAGAGTCTTTCTTAATCCAGCCGACAAAGCTCTGATTGGTCGACTGTTTTTCCAACACAAAGCAGACTAGTTCAGACTGCTGAATAAATCAAAGTTGAGTGAGGACTGCCAGGACAGGACCGAGGCTGCAAACCTGCTCATTTACCATCAGACATGACATGATAGAAAATAACATCAGTGCTGGTGCTGTAGACGGGAAAGAGTGACACTTCAGACCAAAACACTTACTCTGTGTGGACGTGTTGGAAAACTCTGAAAGAGAACGAATATTAATGTGAAGATAAAGCAGCAGATATGTCAACAGATGTTTATTGTTGTAGATGGAGAGAGATGTGCTGAGGATCACGATGATCAGCATCATTTCCCCTCTAATTGAATCTCACAGATGATTCATGTTTGTTCATGTTGTCAGCAGGATGCAGCCTGCAGCACTAATGAAAGGACAGATTAGACCTCCCCTTATCATTATTTAGACTCATAATGAAACACATCATCAGTACAGACTGTGCTGTTTGCGTGATCCTATCAGCTGAGTGTTGTAACAAGGCATCAGCTGTGTGAATAGTTGGGTAGTAGCACTGCCTAGTGGAGAAATCAGCACCATGCACTTTAATATACAGTGAACCCAGAGAGACAAAGTTAGCAAAGACTCTGTTGTAGTCCTGTCTGTATGAACGTCTCTTTCTTCTCTGTGACAGGAGATGACCTGATGCGCTGTGTCGACCTTTATAACCAGTCTCAGTCCAAATGGTTCGAGGAGATGGTCACCACGAGTCTGGTAAGAACTCTGTCTGAACTAGAAATGAAGCTTTTTGTGTTGAATTCAAACTCTTTATAAACAAGTAGGCCTAACTAAATATACAGCATTCCCTTTGATAGATACAGAGCATAACACTTATACCATATAAACAAACTTTACTCATAAAAACACAGAAAAACAAGAAGTAATGAAAATGAATGAGGAGAAAAGATAAACATGACATGTACTTATTTCTGTTTTTTACATTTTATTATGAATGTACACATGGGCGGCATGGTGGTGCCGCGGATAGTACCGTCACAGGAAGAAGGTTCCTGGTTTGAACCTCGGCTGGAGCCTTCCTGTGTGGAGTTTGCATGTTGTACAGTAACAGGTTCACTGGTGACTCTAAATTGTCCATAGGTGTGAATGTGAGTGTGAAAGGTTGTTTGTCTCTATATGCCCTGTGATGAACTGGTGACTTCCAGAGTGTACCTCGCCTCTCAGCCCCAACGTGACCCTGATGAGGATAAGTGGTTACAGATAATGAATGGATGTACACATGCCCATGTGTTCCTATACACAGCCATGTGAAGTGTATATATTCAGTCACTCTGAGCCCATAAGTATCTCCATAATTTCTCAAGACAGTTAAATTCTTTCTTTATTTTTTCACTTCATAGAAAGGTTCATTGGGTATCCACATTTGCAAAATACATGTACTGAACTGCAAAGTGATATTTGTAAGGGAAAGAAATGAAACTCTTAATAGTCACTATATGAGTATCTTGGGGCTGAGGTGAGAGTGGCATCTAATATTTCTTGTTATCAGATAGCATCAGGATCACTGATTTTTTTTCTTACATTTATTTTAAAAACTTGAGAGTGCACTCTGCTGTGATTACATCACGTACACGTCCTCTGTTAGAGCTGCAGTCTGTCTGTGCTCAGCGCAGACAGATGGAGGTGCAGAGCCTTCTCTGTGATTCACACATTACAAACTGTTCTCCTGCTCAGGAGCTGGAGCGACTGGAGGTGGAGCGGGTGGAGATGATCAGACAGCATCTGTGTCAGTACACCACCCTCCGGCACGAGACGGACATGTTCAACCAAAGTGTGAGTACAACCAATTATTTTGCCTACACCAGCAGAGGGAGCCACTTAACAAGCCCTCTGTGTGTAGTAAGCGAGCTGAGTGTGTATTGTGACGCTTCATCCTGCTGCTGTTCTATGTTTGTCCAGACGATGGAGCCGGTGGACAAGCTCCTGCAGTGTGTGGACCCTGTCAGAGACAGAGAGCTGTGGGTGCGGGAGAATAAGACTGGAGACATCAGGCCTGTGGACATAGAGATCTGACCTCAGCGCTGCCCGACGCCTCTGCATACGCACACTTTTACTGAGCTCACACTCTGACACAGAGGCTACGAGCCTGAGGACTGCCTGAAATCTGTGCTGGGATCTTCACTCCCACCCCCCAAACACCCCCACCCCCCAAGACTGAGGAATGATCAGTCAGCACTCGTTGGCTCTTTACATCCCAACCAGCTACCCGCTGAGGATGATGTCAGTATTTTTGGGGAATTTAGTGAGAACCCGAAGTGATGAATGACGATGTCAGATAGTGACAGGTCGCAGTTTTTCTGTTATGAAAGCTGAGGCGACACAGGATGGGATCTCTGAGTGTGAATAGCGAGTTGAAACGTAAAGCCAATGATCAAGAAGCACCGAGAATGAACATTTAACACGTGTCAATGTTGAATAGCTTTATGTCATGCAGCAGTGTAGCGCTGCAGTTTGTGTGTGCTTTTGCTCTGTGGGGTAATTCTCTGAGTTCAAAAATGATTTAACAGATGCTGCAAAACAGAGTGTTCTATTACTCTCTACCTGAATAATACCAATATCCACCATGTGCAGCTACTGACTGTTTGCTAAGCCCCACCCCTTTAGTTACTGTTGCTGTCACCTGACATGCCAGCTCCATGTGGAGTTTAAAAACAAAAGCAGCTTTAAATTTTGGGATTTTGTCAACTGAAATAACAACTGTTGCTAGCAGACTCTATTGGCTGTAATTAGCATCATAAGCTAATGCTAATGCTAAAAATATTTTTTTCCAGTTTGTTTTAGTCATTAAGCTTGTAAAATGGTCTTAAATATTCAGAGAATGGCTTCAGACATGCTGTTCAAAGCTAAAACTAACAGGTGCCGCACAAAAAGTAGCTTGCTCTCCAGCCCACGATCCATGCAGAGGACTTGCAAAGTATTATTTGTTACAGTGTGTGCAGAAAATGGATGCTTTCACAAGAGTTTGGCCAACTGAAGAAGAAAATAGAACAAAACTCTAGATCAAACCTAAAAGAAAAAGAGAAGAAACAAACCACACTTTCAGCAAAAATAAATACGATATGATGTTTTATGCTCAAAGAGAAACAACCAAAAAAGAAGGAAGAAAAGAAAGCAAATGTAAAGTGTAACTGGATTTTTTTTTGTGTGTGTACATTTTTAAAAAGCAGGATGAGTCACTAACGTTACTCTAAACTCTGATATAGCAGCACTATTGGCCTGGCCAGGTTTTTTTTCTGATATAACCTGTAAAATCACATAATATAATTAATTAGTGACGTGGCCCTCGTCTTTGGAAATGAAGCTAGGTCATTCGATTAGTAAAGCTGACGTTAGGCAGTAACATGCTCACGTTTGCAGCTTTCACTAGAGTAGATTCTGTTTCGTACACTTTTCATTTTGATCGTCTGTGAGTGAAATTTCTTGTCCGGGGTCTGGGTTTTGCAAATGGTTAATTGCTGAAGACAAAAATCAATATCTTTATAACACAGAAACACTCTTCATTTTTCCTGTGTTTAACTTAATAACTCCTTATTAACTCCTAATAAGAATTTAAAATCATCCAATTGCACTTTATGCCCAAATGATTTTCATAAATAAACTGTAAGTTGCTGTTCATATGATTCTAAAGAGAATTTACTTGTTACACATTTTATTTCTGAAGTTGGGAGTGTTGCGGTTGCGTTCACGGAGAGTCTGGTGTAAATATATGCAATGTGTGATTTGAAAAGAGGCAGTAGAGTGAAGGATGTAAATGTACAGTAAATAGTAGAATCGTACATAAAGACATACAGAAATTTGGTACTGATAATATATGAAAGTGTTTTATATGCAATAGAAATAACAGCCCTTTTAAATACACCACAGTTTGCTTCAGTTGGGTTGTGTGTCAGTGCTGCTGCCTGCAGACGTTACATGTTGTACAAAATGCTCTTTTACCACAATGTCTTGATCAGTATTACTGCTTAGTATTACCTGACTATTGAGAAAAGAGGACTGAGATGCTTTTGTACATTAACAGCTAAAGGTTGGCATTTTTCATTAATAAAATGAAAATATGTATCTCATCATAACGTGTTTGATTTCTGTGTCTCATTTTTGTGCAAACAGGGAAAAGAAAAAGTCAAGACAAGAATTTATAATAAATGAAAAAAGTCTTTAATTCCTAAAAAACACATTTTCACATTCAGCAATAAAATGTTTGGGCCGAGCCTCGTTACAGGTTTAGGCAGTGATAATAAAGATGTGGTTAAAAAGTTCAGACAGAGATACACTTAGTTTAGGTAAAATACATTACAATGAATTTCTTATGATTGACCTAAAATAACCCATGTATTGATGGCACCTTGTTGCATATCTTACTTGGTAACACTCTGTAATAATGACTGGTCATAAGTCATTTGTAAGCCATTAGTTAATGAACTAATAATTTATATACATGTAAATTATTTTATGTAATGAAATGTCATTCACTACTCTACACAGTCTCAAATGTGATTGACATCCACTGCAAACACCAGTTTAAACTTGTTACTTGACTTCTGGGCTAACCCACTAGCTTAGCCTTGTTGTCTAAAATCCTACTAGCCTCTTTGTTCTGCTGTACTAGCTAACAGAAAATGTTGTAAAAGTTACTACAGTAGTTAAATA
Source organism: Larimichthys crocea (assembly GCF_000972845.2). Classification (NCBI taxonomy): domain Eukaryota; kingdom Metazoa; phylum Chordata; class Actinopteri; family Sciaenidae; genus Larimichthys; species Larimichthys crocea. Next base: position 3,241,478 of record NC_040026.1, read on the forward strand.
TGATGATGACTTAGTACATTACCTCTACCCTCCAGTCTGTAGCTGCTGTGAAACATTTAAAACATGTACAGATGAGATCTGATCAGATTTAACGTTAGCTAGTTTTAGCTGCAGTTGTAGCTTTCTATGTTGTTAATTTAGTGAAGGTGAGACACTGAAAACATTATTTCACATTTAATCTTCATCTTGCTTTATTATTATTTCATGATGTGAGTAGAGGTGACATTGTGTGGACATGATGTTTATCATTAAGTGATGGCTTATAAATGACTTCTAACCAGCTGTAATACAGTGTTGCCCTAAGTGTGATTCTCGAACACTTAGAGCACAGTTTTCCATATTCAATCTGTTTTTACATACAAATATTACATAGTGGATACAAAAGTGTTGGATTAAAGCTGAGTGTGGTATTAAAGCTGTGATCGTACAGACTGCAGTCATAAAGAGAGGAAGGAGTGAGTACATTGTAGAGAATCCAATGAGAATGTACGGCATACACAAACAGGCGACACACATTGAATGGTTTGTTGGGGGCCTGAATGTTTGAGCCTCTCTGATGTTTCAAACTTCATACTGTACCATGATTCACTTCTTCAAAAGACGTCAGAGCCAGAACGATGGAGAACCTGGAGACGATCGGAGCTGCCTTATTCTAGTCAATCATGAGCTTCTTGAGGGAGTCGAGATACGCCGGGATGAGGGAGCTGACGGACTCGTTGTCGTCGTTGAGGATCTTCTCCCCTCTGCCCTCTGAGCCCACAGAGCTGGGTGACCGGACCAGGCTGGGGTATGGAGTGCTGTAACCCTGGAGGAGCATGAACAAACCTCAGAGTCAATATTCAGAGCAACAACGTTAATGTTATTCATACAATTATTCATACAACCATTGTGGAGACATTCCACTAAAAACAAGCAGTATGCAACCAGTATGGTGTTCACTTACAGAGGAGTACCCCTTTCCAAAGCTGCCTCTGTTCTTGGTCCTGATCTTGGTGAGCGCCGACTCCGCGATGTCAGCTCGCTCCTCAGCGTCATCCAGCTCGTGGACGGTCTTCCTGTACTTCGCCAAGTTCATGTTAGCTTGTTCCTCCTGCAGTAAAAAACAGACGACTGTGATCAGAAGAGACAAGAATACCATGGAGTGATGTGTGCTGTGTGTCAGGTGGACGAGGTGACGCACAGCCTCCTCCACTTGTCTCTTGTAGGCCTTCATCTTGTTCTGCAGCCTCTCCACCAGCTCCTGCATCCTCTGCTGGTTCTTCTGGTCCTCCTCTGACTGGAACAGCAGCTCCTTCAGCCGGCGCTCATTCTTCCTCAGCGTCTTCACCGTCTCTGCGTGGCGCTTCTGCTCCGAGTCTAGCTCCAGCTCCAGCTCCTTTACCTACACACAGACACACGACTCTTTACCTCGAACAATACTCATTACTGTCAGTAATGCACACCTTTATTATCTACAGAACTACTGTAATGTTTGACTTTCTGATATCTCTCAGGAGAATTTAGCTCAGTTACAGTTACATCTGTTGACAAGTTCTGGATCAATGTCAATGTATTGCTCCTACTTTAGGTCAGGTAGGTGAGAACACCTGTAATGTTGCTAATCATCATTAGTTACGGTAGATCACAAAGTGGAAGTCTGTAAACCACAGTAAAGTGGTCACTAAAGAGGAGCCTGGCTTTGTTTGCTTAAAATAAGAATAATAAGAAATAAGAAACATTAAATCACCTTCTGAGGACAAGTACATAGTGTCCGCTCTTCTTATCATAACAAACATATTGAAGAATACTCAATATTTCAACGTTTTTGTGCAGGGAGGAGGAATGTTGGACGTAACAGTGACACTGAGGCAGAAGTCAGACACTGACCTGAATATTCATGATGTTGCTGGTCGACATTATGAATATTCATATATTAAAAAAACAGGCAGACTGATGTCTTTGTGACTTGGTACCTTCCCCTCCAGCTTCTGGATGATCTTCTTGCCCCCTTTCAGAGCCATCTGCTCGGCCTCGTCCAGCCTGCTACTCATGTCTTTGATCTGAGCCTCCAGACCTTTCTTCACCCTCTCCAGGTGGAGGGTGTGCTCCTGCTCCAGACGCAGCTCCTCCCCAACTCGGGCCAACTGAAAGAGTTACACCATCTACTCAAACCACTGAACAAGTGTCACACCTCTGCTGCTGTAATATCTCAGGTCAGGTCTTTTTACCTCACAGCTGGCCTTCTTGGTCTTCTCTGTGGATCCTCTCAGCTCCCCGAGCAGCTCCTCGTGCTCCTGCTGCAGTGTCTGGAGATCCACCTCCAGCTTCCTCCTCCCACTCAGAGCCGACTGGAGCTGAACACACAAAAGCACATGAGAGGGAAGTCGTCAGTTAGATTCTTCAATGAGGCCTCTGCAGGACCTCAGAGCAAAGAGACACCACGTGTCACCTGGTTGTTGAGGTCACTGTATTTCTCGTTGCCCTCCTGCAGCTCAGTCTCCAGGGCCTTCCTGGCTCTCTCTGCACTCTCCAGGGCTGCACGGGTCTCCTCCCCTTCACCGACCAACAGGGCGCAGCGTCGTTCCATGGCCGCCTGCTCCTCCCTGCGCTCCTCATGGCTCCGTACCTCCTCCTCCAGCTGAGCCTGAAGCTCCTGGAACAGGGGAACAGTAACTCAGCGAGGAGGTCTCCTCAGAAAGCAGAACATTCAAAATGTTTCTGTCTGATAATCAGACCTTAATCTGCTGCTGCATCTTCTTGCTGGTCTTGTTGAGCTCCGTGTTGTTCTTGCTGAGCAGGTCCACCTGCAGCTCCAGCTCGTTGATGTCCGCCTCCAGTTTCTTCTTCAGCCTCAGTCCCTCTGCTCTGCCCTTCACCTCCACGTCCAGGCTGGCCTGCAGAGACTCCAGCGCCCTCTGGTGGCTTTTTCTAACATGAGGAGGAGAGAGATATTACAAAGATGAAGTGTGTGTGTGTGTATCGCTGCAGACAGTAAAGCAAGGTTTAATGAGACAGGCCTTACCTCTGAAGATAAAGTGCTATGACTTGAAGGAATGAAGGGAGATAAAGGACAGGATGAAAATAGAATGACAGAACATTAGAGCTGTAGGTAACAAGAATAGTTTAGAAAATAAGACAATGACAAGATGTAAGCAGCCGTACAAAGCAGTGGAAAGAGTAGAAAATATATAAATATTCAATTAAAATGAAGAAAATTGTTCAGATATTTTGCTTTTAAAGGAAAAATTCAAGAGTCAGATGAGAAGGTCGATAACACTGTCATGTTTGTTAAGTGTAAGGCTACAGCCAGCAGCCAGTCATTTTATCTTAGCATAAAGACTTGGGGAAACAGATGAGAACCAAAGTCTTTCAAAGCTCACAAATGAACGTGTCATATCTCATTTGTTCAGGACTCTTTCTTGGCTTGGTAGCAGCAGAAGTAACTCCACCTGGCCACAAAACAGTCTCATACATCACCCCCACGAAACCGCAACTGTTTTCACACGCCAGTTTTTATACAGATGAAATGAACAGGACGTAACATGTTAATGAGTGTGCTTTAAGGTATCTGAAGGGGGATTCTGTTACTGGGCCTGCTGCCTCACCATGTCTTTCCACTAAGCTAAGCTAATCAGCTGCTGGCTGTAGATTGAACTTGAATGGAGTGGCATAAATCTCCTCATCAAACTCGAGGCAAGAAAGTGGATCAACGTATTTCTCAAAATGTCAAACTGTTCCTGTGAAACAAGAATTCAAAGCGGGGCCGAGCCTTTTAGCCGACCTCATGCTAAGTGGAAGGCTGTTTTTGGAGCCAGAGCAGCTTGATGGCTTGATCACCCTTGAGTTTTTATTTTGGACCCAGCAGCAGCTAATAGACTTAAAGGTCGTCAGGACACGAAGCTGTTAGATGTTTAGTTATATACTCTGGCGCCAGACCACGCAAGGCCTTGGACGTGATTAACAGTCATTTCAAATGAGTTCTGAGCGAGAACGACAGCCAGTGCAGCAGAGGATGAAGTGATGTTTGCTTTTCTCTGATCTGAAGTCTGCTAAGTGTTGGACGGTTTGGAGCTGTTTCACGTCTCGACCATTGGGACAAGTAAATAAGGCGTTATAATTACCCAGTCATGAGCATGTGAAAGCATAAATCCTCTCTCTGTTACTAAAATGATAGCATTGATCATGTTTTGGAGATATTATTACAGTTACTAAAGCCAGAGTGTAAGAGAAAGACCCGATTGTTAGTAGTTCACGGCACATCATGACCAGGACAGTTGGCTACAGTAAGTCATACTGTAGCTTCCTGTCCTGGTCATGATGTTAATGGTCTGTGGAGCGTTGGAAAGAGATGTGTTGGTGTATTAGTTGGGATGAGGAAAATGAAGGACTGAGAGGAAGTTGAAGTACCTGGTGGCTTCCGTCTCCTCCTCCTTCTCCTGAAGTCTGCGCTCCAGGTCTCCTTTAGCCTGAGACAACTCCAGCTGCAGCCTCAGCACCTTGGTCTCCTCAGCCTGGGAGGAAGCAATGAGGGAAGAAAGAAAGACAAAGTTTTTGGAGTTATCCCGACTGTATTACATTAAATAAAAGAAGTGAAGTTGCGTACCTCCAAAGCTGCCTCGGACTCTTCCAGCGAGGCTTGTAACTCTTCCTTCTCCATCTCTATCTTCTTCTTTGATTTCTGGAGCTCGTGGACACTTTTACCTCCATCTGAGAGCTGGTCTGTGAGGTCTGCTATCTCCTCTGTGAGACAGACAAGAGCCACACCGTTACTGTTAGCAGGACTGTGGATCTCTTACAGAAGGAACAGTGTGACATTACATTCATTCCTCATGTCTCTGTGTTGAGTTTGAACCTAAGACCAGGAGGCCATTACCCTAGCTTAGCATAGAAACACACCTGCGAGATAGGCATATAAATATTCAGTCAGCTTTAGAGGTGTTAGTAGTTGTAGTTGTTTTAAACTTTGTACAGAGTCAGACTTGTTTTTCCCTCTATTTCCCGTCTTTAAGCCAAGCTAAGCTGAACAGCCTGGCTCCACCTGTGTGCAGTAACCTTCAACATTTCAACAGATATGAAACCCCTGATTCTTTTCTGACTCTGACTCACTTGCCAACCTCAAACATAGAGAGGATTTTGAAACCAGATCGGAAGTGTGAGTAAATCCTGCATTCTGGCGACTTTTAATGAATGAAAATAAAATAAAAGTACACTGCAACAGCATTTTAATGTGAATTCATTTATTTGTCTATTTCTTAGGTCTCAGGGTTTGCAAATGTGATCCAGCATTACTTTAAGGTCAAGGACCACAGAATGGACTAACATTATTATGTATTTACCATCCGTGTGGAAGCTGGGATGCTAAAGACTCTGGTTTGAAATGTGCTTTGCTTGAATAAGTCTTTATCTTAGTACTCTCTATTTCTCAGGAAAAGTAGTACTGTAGTAACAGTAGCCATGTTGTTATCTGGGTGGAAAGAGTTGACTTTTTGATATATTTTTTTTAAATGTACTGTATATATATTTATATATATGCTGTACTATCCCAGAAAGCATGAAAATAAAAAATAAAAAGTCATAAATCGAGAGAATTGTGACCCTGAGAGAAAACCACGACAGAGTAATGAAAAATCTTCCAGTATGTCTGAAGAAAACTTCTAAGCGTATTTCCCAAAATGTCAAACTTTTCCTTCAAACCTGCTTTAGACATTAGCTGTCCCCGTCATATGTGCATCCTCTTACCCTGGTAGGCCTTGTTCTCCCTGCGTAGGGCCTCCAGCTGCTCCAGAGACTCTTCATGGGCCGTTTTGAGTTTGAAGAGCTCGCTGGCGTGTTGCCTGCTCTCCTTCTGGCAGCCCTCCACCTCGGCCACCAGCTCCTCGCACTTCTGCTTCCAGTCTCCGAGCTGCTTCTCCAGGATCCGTTGCTTCTTATCCAGAGTCTGACCACAGCTGCTGGCCTGGGACAGAGAACATATGCTCAAAGATAACAACAGAGAGGTTCATGGCACTGCGGCTCACATGCAACATGTCTCCTGCTTCTACCTTCTCCAGGTCCATGCAGAGCTCCTCCACCTCTCCTTGCAACCTCTGTTTGGTTTTCTCCAGTGAAGAACATTTGGCTTGGGTGGCCTCCACAGCCTCCTCAGCCTCCTGAAGCCTGCTCGCCAGCTTCTTCCTGTGACACACACACACATTACGTTGGCCCACTGCGGTACATTAAGTGTTAAACAGTGGACTGCCAGTATCAACACAACGCACTTGGTTTCCTCCAGCTCGTCGGCGTGCTGGATGGCGTCAGACTCGTGTTTGCTCCTCCAGTGCGTCACCTCACTGTTGAGCTTGGAGACGAGGCGCTGCAGCTCCTGCTTGCTCTCCTGCTCCTCCTCCAGCTGCTCCTTCAGCACCTCGCACTCCTGCCGCACTGAGCTCAGACTGCTGCTCGTCGCCTGCTTACACTGGCAGCCGCAGTGGAGAGACACATGTCAGTGTGGGACTTTGAAGGGGAGAGCAGGAACATTATATTTCTGAGTTCAAACACACACACACACACTGACCTTGACCTCGTCGTCCAGTTGTTTCTTCAGTTCTTCCAGTTGGGATTGGAGCAGAGACTTGGAGCGGCTCAGCTGACTGGCTCTGCTCTCCGCCTCCTCCATTTGTCGACCCACGTCTGCGTTATCAGCTGACGGGACACAAGAACACTGATTATTGACACACTGTAGGCGTTAAGCAACGTGCACATGCCTGGCTCTGTAGTGATACACAAAAAACAGCTCTGTTTGGTTACAACAGTAGATGTGCACCTAAGTGAGGAAGACAGACAACAGCACTGAAGGACTGAATGGAGTGTCAGTGACTCATCTGTCAGTTTGTTACAACCATATCAGAGTCTGCAAACAAGGTCAAAGTCATTGTAGGAGCCATATGTATGCTTCATTTGACCACTAGGGTGCAGTATTTCTCGTTTCTGTCTAATTGGTAACCACCCAGCACCAGGTGTAAATAATAGGAGTAAAATCAGTTTGAGTTGAATGGTGGTGGTGAGCACACCAGTTCTTACCGGAACCCAGCTGAAAAGCAGTTTTGAGTTAAAGTTCTAGTCACCAACAACCTACATGGTAATGTTTGGCTTTGTCATTTCTTTATGTTTGCATGAAATGGGAACCTCACCCAAAAACAGAAGAAACCTTTGCACATTATTTTGTTTTGCCTGGATCGCATAAAGAACAATTCTCAAACCACCATTAGTGACTAATAAAGTTTCTTTTTGGTAGTCACAACAGTCATGTTATTCTGTTCAAGTGGCACTCTGCTGGTTTGAAATGGAAATGTCAGTTTGAACAGTTGTTTCGTGTCGTCTGTGCTCTGGAGAAGATTTTCAGTTCGACTTGTTTTGACTAGTTTTTATCAGATAGTCTGTGTCACAAACTCGGCACAGTGTTGTGTGCTGTTGAGCTGCTTGAGTTGCATTATGGGAAGCGTAGAGTATAAAAGTCTCCGTCTGCTCGACAGCGACTACAGGTGGCACGTGAACTCCCTCTAGTGGTACTTGGTGGAATCTTTAGAATATATTTTTGAAATGAATGAAACAAATATATTATAGTATGAAATACTACAAAACTTTTGCATTTCCTAAAATATTTAGTTTCACATGTTTACAGCCTGGTACAAAAAACAGTTTTGGTCTCTATAGCTAATTTCCCCGTTTATGACATCTGTACTGAGGGTGAATTCATATACAACTCACCTGTTTAAATTATATTAAGGCTTAAAGTTATGTAGCTAAAATGTGACCATAAGTTAGTGAGCAGAGGTAAACACTGCAATCATGACTCCAAAGTAAATATTAAGAAGAGAGATCAGGGACTTGGAGAGCCCAATATTTTCAGAGGTGGTGCACGGTGTAAAAAGTTTTAAAGGCGTCCTGTGGAGTTTTCTTGTAAAGAAACAAATGTTACGCTTATATTCTTGGGTTCAAGCCAAAATACATTTCCTTCCACATAAAACATTTTTATTAGCATTAACTGTACATTGTTTACACCCATGTTTCCAACATGCAGTCTTCTTCCTCTCTGCCTTTGTGGCACATTACTTTGTGACAGTGTGGTTTGATGAGCTGTCATTCATTTATTTATTCATCTATTTGTGACATAATTTCTACCTTTTTCACTGTCATCTGTTTGGATATGTTCTATTGTGTTCAGGGGTCACAGAGTGTGTGGTGGTTCGATAAGGTGTCTGGTTTAGGACACACAATATATACACTCACTGGTCACTTTATTAGGTGAAATTAAATGTAATCTAACTCAACTGTTCAGCCTTAAAGTTCAGTTCTGTTTTTTTAGGTGCAGATGATGCCTTGGCTCAGACACTGAGGAAACTGTTCATGCATGTGTGAAATGACTTGAACAGGATGTTGTGTCTAGCTGTAGTTGCCTCAGTACATGTGGAGAAATGTGTAACAGGTGATCAGTACCTGTGAGTCTGTTCTTGGCCACGCTGAGCTCGGTCAGAGCCCTCTGCAGGTCGTCTCCTCTCCTGTTGGCCTCTGACAGCTGCTCCTCCAGCTTCTTCATCTGGCCTTCTGAGGACGTCTGCAGCACGACACAAACACACCGCCATACAATTATGATGAGCATCTGACATTACTGCTAATCAGGTCAATGTGATCTAACTTCCCGACCTTGGATTTCTGCAGATTGTCCAGAGAAGCAGACAGCTCATCCACCTCCATCCTCAGGTTCTGCTTCTCCTTCTCCAGCTTGGCCCTGACTCGCTGCAGAGCCTCACACTGCTCGCTCAGCTCTGCCATGGCATCACCGTGCCGCTTCCTCAGAGACACAGCCAGCGCCTCCGACTGTACGGCCGACTCCTCCAGGTCTCGCCTCAGACGCTGCAGCTCAGCCTCTCGCTTCTTGTTCACCTCCATCTGTTAATCACACACAGGCTGTATGTTAAGTTCTGTATTTAAGGCTGCACAGTACCTAAACATCCACAGCAAATTATTGTTTTATTATTGGCGACGTAGACAACATCAGAATGACAAAATTACTCATTCTGAATCATAGTTTGAAATTCAGGAGAAAACAGTAAAAATCTGATGATGGTGATGAGCTGGAACGGTGTCCTATCTTGTATCTACAATACATGGAGTTTAATCATTACTGTTTTTACTGAGGGTTACCTGATAACTGCCTGTTAAATATGTAGCTGGAGACAAGAGACTGTTAGCTTAGCTTAGCATAAAGACTGGAAAGAGTTGCCTGGATCTGCCTCGTAGCACCTCTGGCGCTCACTGATTAACTCTTACAGGAGGCCATCTGCTGGAAAAAGTGACTTTGTGGTGTTTTTAAGTCGCCAGCTAACCAGATAACACATTTATTTATGAGCGCTTTTCTGAATACACTAAAAACACATTAAACTAAGCTAAAGATTAAAATCAATGTTAAAAGGTGTGTTTTTGTCAGAGATTTGAATGTTGGGAGGTCGGTACAGTCACGGATGATTTCCAGAGCGAGGAGGGCAGCTACAGAGAAGGCTCTGTTGCCTCAGGTTTGGTGCTTGGCTTGGTCATGGTGGAGTTTTGCATCAGATGAACGGAGGGATGGATTGTGGCGATGCAGCAAGTCAGTGAGGTAGGAAGGGGGCCTGGTTATGAAGGGCGTGGTGGTCACAGGTGTGGGTGTGGGTGAGCTGACGTGCAGCAGAGTTTTGGATGTACTGTAGTTTATTTAGCGTTTTGGATGTTGTGCTGTAGAAGAAACGATTGTGGTGGTGATGAAGAGGTGTGTGAGGGTTTCTGCAGCAGACAGGGGGGGGGTGGACGGAGTCTGGCGTGAAAGAAGACAGTTCTGGTGATGAGACTTACTGACTTCACTGAGCCTGGCCAAAAAATAGTTTCAGTACAAGAAACACACCTGTATGTTGTGTATGTTTACATGATACAGTATGTTATATTTATTTATGTTATGTTATATGTATGTTTATAATTATTCAACAGTGATATACACAAATCCTCACTTATCCTCATTATTTATACAGTACATTTATATATACTTGTAGAGTGTACTTAAACATATTTATGACATATTCATATAGTGACACTTGTGTATACACTTGTAACTTTTGCATCATCATTTCCATATATATAGTGTTATATTTGAGTGATATCTTTCTATTTTTATTTACATTTTTTATTTTATCTTAGTGCTGAGCTGATGTCGACCCTGTGTTAACCACACATGTCCAATAAAACTGAACTGTCTCTAGCTTACATGACCCAAATGTTGTCTTTTTTAGGCTTCAGTTTTGTTCAGACTAAACAAGCGAGATAGAACATGTCAATCAGCGAGCTTTGAAGGTGCTGGGAGGTGGATTTAGTTTCCTCTGAACGGAGCCAAGTTTTTATGTTAAGCTGTGAGTGGTATAAATCTTCTCATCTAACTTTTGGCAAGGAAGTGTGTAACTTAAATCTAATGCAGCCTTAAAAAATGTAATGGTAAGAAGTGTGTGTGTGTGTGTGTGTGTGTGTGTGTGTGTGTGTGTGTGTGTGTGTGTGTGTGTGTGTAGTTTACTTGTGAGGCGGTGACTCCTCCTGCCTCCTCCAGTCGATCAGTGAGATCATCAAGTTCTCTGGTCAGATCTGTTCTCTGCTTCTCGACCTGCCAAACACAGAGACATTCAAGGACGATGATGACAACAGTAAGTGTGTGGTGCAGGGATATGTAGTCCTTTAGTGAGATGTGAGGAAAGAGTCTGCATCTAAACATTAATTACACATACAACAAAATGCGTTAATGAACACCTCCACTGTATTAGACTTCACCTATGCTCGACCCTAAAGCGGTCCCGCCTCCTGGGTCAGGATATTTAACCACCGGGGGATCGGTGTGATTGACAGCCCACAAGGGGAAGTGATCTTTCTTGAGGTCACAAGTCAGGAGAGTAACTGGTGTCCAATCAGAGCGACACAGGGGTCTGCTGCTGTCACACAGTCCAAATATTATGTGTGAACTCTTGTTTCCTGAGTCAGTTATCCAACACTCCATTCACAGCTGAACATCCCACAAAGTTCAGACGCACTGCTTTCGGATTGTGTTGATGTGTTTTGACTGGATCTATTTTACAAAGAGGATTAGCTCTTAACGGCACCTAAAGCTGCATTCATTGATTTTTTTTTTTGGCGGCTTGAAGGCATCTTAACAAGCTGCAAACACAACACTGACATTATCACCTCATAAAGTTAATGTGACGTCAGACAAAAACTAAACTTAAATGTTCAGCGTATAACTTTTAGGGTCATCTATTGTCAGAAATGAAATATAACATGCAAACTACGTTTTCAGTAACATATAATCACCTTGAAAAATGAATCGTTATTTCTTTATTGCCTTAGAATGAGCCTTTTATATCTAGATACGGAGGGAGTCCTCTAACATGGAGTCTTCCATCTTGCACTGCCATGTTTGTGACAGTAGCCCAGAACGGTCAAAGGGGTCTACAGAGCACGAAGCAGAAAAAGAAGACATAAAAGAAGAAGGAGAAGTGTTTGCCAGCGGCTAACGGCTAACTGTTAAGTTAAATGTCGACAAACGGAGGATCATACTTTATTATTTAGCACAAGAAAAGCTGAGGGAGCAGCAACCTTTGCATCAAAGAAGATAAAACATGAAGAAGCAATACATTATCTTTTTATCCCCATGTCACTAATCTTGCAAATGCAAAACAGCTAACTACACCAACACAATGCCGAACAAGTAAATGACATGTGCTGTCACCTGTAGTTTTACAGAGTATCTAAAACTAAATACAAATGTATAAATGTGTCTATCTACAGGAACCTCCATAGCCTCAACAGGCTGCTCATGCGGTTGTGACTTCTTTCGACTTCTTTTGGCACGTGAAGGCCACCGTAGCTTCTCGTACACACTTGGATTGCAATCTGCAATCCCACCACTGGATGTCACTAAATCTTACACACTGCACCTTTAAAGCTCAGTTTTTGTCACTGCGTTCAACCCCCTTCATGTTACACACAGTCGTGTGACATTGTCGATATAAAAATATGGATTAGCGCAGCTTTGACTTAAACAGGTGGGAGGTAAGAGCATAATAATAACCTCCAAACTTAAAGTTTTGATACGTCATAAACTGTTTCATAAGAACTCATAAATTATAAGCACCTTCAACATATATTTCTATATATATATATATATATATATATATATATCTGGATCACACTCAAAATGTGCACTGGCTCCATCAGTGCAATAAAATTTAATACCAGTACATAAAACTCGATACGTCACATCAAAAGAAATAGAAAACCACAGAAATGCAAAACATATAAAATATATATAGCTTCTAATATATGAATGATCAGCTTGTCAGTGAAATCGTCAGAGGGCCTTCTCACGCGGTTCACACACATGGAGAGAGTTTATAATGCAGGGCCATTACACGCACAAACAGCCAGCGCTCTGTAGTTAAAAGCACTTGTTGTTTTTACGTCCATCTTTTACAGCTGCTTTAAAGGCGGCCGTAGATGTTGAGACTGGTGTGTAAAAAGTTAGAGTCTCAGGCCTCCCTGATAGCACCAATGAGCCACAGCCGTCGACACACCTCAGGCAGAACAAGGGGAAACAGATGAAACTCACTGGGGGCCTCCTCTTTAACCCCCACACACACCCCACAAAACCTGTGTGTACAACCTGGCTCTGTGTGGAAGGGTTAACACCGAGCACTCGGCTCACTCATCGCTCTCCTCCGCACTACTGACTGAGTCAACAGCTCCTCCGGCTCGGCACCACCCAACACCGTTCACTCTCATGTGCTAATACAGGGTCAGTGCCCCCTGAAGAGATTCATCTTCGTTTGCACAAGAGTGTGAAGGAGTGGGAGAGTGTCTGTGTTCAGTCTTACATACATGCCAGCGGATGTTTGCATATGTGCTTTTAGTATCCATTCATGTCCTCGGCCTCGAGTGTGATGGAGATTCTTCTCTGAGCACATGAACAGAACAGAATTTATGCTATCGCCCAGATTTATTCATAAGGTGGGGCGAGGTATCACAGCCTGGAATTAATGTGAGGGTGTATATACTGAACCAGCAACATGGTATGGTACCGTATTGTATCGTATAGTACTGTATCGTATCGTATCGTATCATATCGTATCGTATTGTATTATATCAAAACTTAGCCATGACCTAACATTTACATTTAATGATGGTGGGCAACAAAGAATTCTGTATAGCTGTAAAGTCTGTGTGACTCAGTGGTTTGGATGATGGTTTTTCCCATGATCCCACAGCTCAGGAGTGAACTTGTTAAGTAAAATGTCACCATGTCACCAACACATTCAGTTTCATTATGTTTTAGCCTTCTCCTAAAGTATTAAAGCATGTACAGGGAGAAGGTGAAAGTGTGGGTACGTTCTCAAACAAACCTGGTGTTTTTTTTTTTTTTAAGTTTTTTAAAGTTTTAAATAAATGGCTAACCTCAGTAGGAGAAGGGTGGAACAAGGGACAAACTGAGTGTGGTTGGTTTAGACTGTAAGGCAGATTTCCTCCAGTGGTAACCTGTCAATGCCAATGAGTTTGTAACCTCTAAGCTTAGTTTTAGATTTTAAAGGGATGTTATCATCAGGCGCAAACCAAAATGTCCCTGGACACAAAGTGGTAAGTGAGCCAAATCTTTGTGATATCTAGTCCTGCAGATACTTTATCAAGAGTTGTTGATAATCCAGAGTAAGCAGGGCATTGTTTCCCATCATTTTGTAATGTAAAGTTTCAAAATTTCATTCATCTCCATATTATTGTGTTGGAGGAAGGTATCTGAGTCATGCAAATAAAAGCCCAAACTGTTTGCAGGGCTAGATACTCTACAGCTAAACAAGAGAATATTAATTTACATCATTTGATGATTTCTTCCTGAACTGTTAAAGCTGAACTCATGGATATTTTCACATGAACACTGGGTCAAAACATAATGCATCCCCCCTCAGGTCCAAGGAGTTGTTTTAGTGTCTTTCAGCTCAATGATTTTGGTTTAACAGCCCGTAACTTTTAGTTTTAGTTTATTAGTCTCACCGCTCTCATCAGCAACAGAAAGAAGTTACTTTGAGAAAAAAAGATGCAGATATTTTTTTCTGAAGAGGCGTTGGAGCTCAAACCAGAGCCAGAAGAATAAATGTGACTTTCATTCACCTGGTCACCAGGAACATGTCTCAACAAATGAATGCTAATGTTGCTCCAGGACTGCTGGAAATGTAAACAGGCAACTGTTTGCTAACGCATCAGCCATATCAAACTGTAATAAATCAGATGTGGTGCTTTTTCAGCCCACTGGTGACAGAAAAAAAAACATTAATATAGCTTTAAACTTCAGACTGTAAACACAACACTGAGACATTATCACCATATAAAGTTGATACGGTGAACGTGTTAGCAAACAGCTGACTATTTACACATCCAGTCATCTGTTTCATGACACCTGATGAATGTGAGTCTAATGTTCACTCTCCTTTTAGCTGTTTTTGCCTCCACCAACTCCTCAGAGAAATATCTGGCTCTTTAGCGACGAGATTCTCCTCTTTATCTAACGTTTTCCAGCTAGTTGTCAGCTTTGTTTGCTTTGCAGGTAGCCTGCCGTTTTTAAGAGCTTTTGTTTGCTTCCAACAGATGTCGTCGGGAAACCCAAAACAATGAGATAAAACGCTAAAAAGCTCAGTAGAGATGAGGGGAAATGTTGATTTGGGTGATAATTCTCTGTGGATTTGTCATTAGTAGTGATGCCTGTCACATTATATGCAGTAATCTGACCCATTGTTTATACAAAAATATGAAGTAGTGCAGCTTGAAAGTTCTTTCTTTGGAACGGAAACTTTTAGTGTCACCGAAGATATTAACATCATATCTGTGTCTTAATGCTACGTGTGTTCTTTATGTTTGTGTATGTGTTTCTAAGTGAATGACAACACACTGTACACACACATACTGCATGTGTGTGTGTGTGTGTGTGTGTGTGAGAGAGAGAATGGCTGGCATTCCAGTCGGGAGAAGATCCTATGGAAAATAGTGCTGTCTGTCAGCCTCTATCTCCTGATGATATCTCCCCTGTGCGACCTGAGGAGCCGAGTCTAACAATGGCGGGCCTGTCTGTGGCAGAGGTATGTTGTATTTGAGCTCCCCTGAAGACGCAGGCTGTGGAACAGATAAAGACCTCGCATGTCTCTGCTTGCCTCTTTCACCGCTCTGTGGCTTTGGAGACCGGTGGGGGGTGGATGGGTGTGGAGCTAGCACCATTAGGAATACCACCCAGAGTGGGGAGAAGTGTGCAAAACACACCCTCGGGCGCTCTGTCACTCTATTCAACACTCGGGCTGAAGTATGTGCCTTTTTGCATTTCTGCCTTTACCTACTGTAACATGGAAACTGCAGTCAGGTCTTAAGAGGGGCAGCCTAGGCCTGTGTAGCTTAAATACACACACGCTCTAAGAGCATCTTGTTTGAAACAACAAGCACTTAAAGCACCCACCTCACTAGATTATCTTTATATGAAGCAGGCGTGCTGGTTTTGAAACCCTTTTTGCATCACAAAGAAGATGTCTTGGAAAGTTTGCCGCGGTGCAAAGAAAGGTGGAAAAAAAACGTCCTGTTCTTCCGATTTGCTTCTAGGAGAAGGCGAGGGGATTACAAGAAACAGAAGGTGCGCTGATGTGTGTGCGTGTGTGTGTGTGTGGGATGGAGAAAGATTGGGAAAAATAAGAAATAAGAAAGAGGAAAAAGGATGTTGGGGTCCCTCTACGCCTCTGGGGTTGCCCTGTATGTTAATCAGAAACACAAGGTCCCCCCCCCCCCCCCCGAGTTTATTATCACAGGTGCAGATAGTTTGGGGTGACCAGAGGCTCAGCACCAACACACGTACCCCACCGGCTGCCAACAGATCAGCAAGCTTTTTTTCTCTCCCCCCCCCCTCTCTCTTTTAATGTTCTCTCCAATCCACAAACAATTCTCAACAACACTGGCCCGAATGTTACAGCAGAGCCAAGCTCATCCCAGAGCCACTTGGCATGTTCTTATCTGCCCTGCAGCCTGGCAGACAGATTTCGGGCTCAGCTGCCATTTGTTTTATTTACAGAGGGGAGGGGTGGGAGATGTTATAAAGTGCCGTATAGTACCATACCTTGGCTCTCATGGCCCGCTCCGCTTCCAGCTCCTCCTCCAGCTCCTCAATCCGAGCCTGAGGAGAGAAAAAAGTTTGACGTTGAAATGAGTTTCAGTGAAACGTCTCAAAGAATAACAGTCTGCTTTCACTAAACTATAAAATATGAGTAGGATATCTGAAGTTGAGCTGTTATCCTCTGGTTTCACAGTGCCTATATCATTCTGACAGAGAACAAATGGGGCGTCACCTCCGGAGATTGTTTGCTATTTCAGGGCCGCACTTGTGTGTGGTGAGGCCGTTTCATACACTCTTGCTTTCTCTGGGGATTTGGCATGCCTCTGGCTTTTTCCTCAGGTAGCAATTTAGGGTAAGAATGTCTGTAGTCACCATCATTATCTGTATTCTGACCCAGGGCTGGGTCTGCTATGTCCGGTCAGTGAGACGAAAAAGCATCTGTGCCATTTTCATGACATTCGAGGAATTTGTGTTATGTTTTTGTGTTTTCTTGGTTTTACAGTTCTGGCTGGAAGTCAGTGACACTTTCCCCAAGAAGAAGCATCAAGGTCTGAAGATACAGTGGAACTAATTCATCATACGCTCACTTACATATTTTGTGATCAATGATTTATGTTTTGTGGCGCTGCTATATTGACCATTCTAGTAAAAATCTCAGTGAGGCTTTATACTAGTAAATAAGGTAATATATCTATCTATTATATACAGTATATGTTAAAAAGATGAAAAGAAAATATTTTCATAGTATGCATGAACACTGTTCAAATCACTTAAGACATGATTATGTAGGATATAAACTATGTTATACTATGTCTTATAATGAGTTATAACTGTGTTATGAACTGTTTATACATTTTTATAGAAGCTTCACAGTCAGAATAATAATTGTTGACAAACAAATTAATAAACACATAGTAAAGTCTTTTAATCTGCTTACACACACTTTATAGCATGTTATAAACCATTAATGAACTGTTTATGAACTTCTTATTAATGCCTAATAATGAGGTTATAATGAAATGTTACCAATATAATGAATACATTTAGATCGATTTGATTGAATGTTTTATGAAAAAAATAAAATCATTTTGTCTTGAGGCAGAAACACACATTTATTCATGTGCTATTACATTTGACAGCCACACTAGTAAAATGCTACTTACACATTAATGTATTAGTAATAATAATGTTGTTTATTTAATATAATATAGCAGTCTCAAGACCCATTTTTTACTAGTACTTATAGTACGTATTTTTAGATTATACTCCTGCTATTTTACGCAAAGGATGTGAGTACTTCCTCCACTCGTTACAATATTCATATAACTATTTTTAAATGCTCCTAACAATATTTGATCGAATTCTGCTCCGACAGTCAAAACAATCAGCCTGATCTACCATAAATAAATCACCCACGGCATTTTTCTCTTCTACTCATCTTGTGCCAAAGGTGCGTTTTGTGTTCGTGCTGCTAATAAAAATTTATGGCCACTTTCCCAACATGGCCGCATCCTTCCAAGCTGTGTCATGTTCTGCGCTATCTCCAGTTTCTATCTGTGTCAGGAAGTGTGTCTGACATGGAATGCAGCCCAGAGCCATTCACAGCAGCTACACCTACAGCACACTCACTGATGTGGTGAAAGCCACTCACCGGCTACACGGCTCCCAAAGCTCCACAGACATGACAGCATCACAGACTTTAGGATAAGATTAACACTCACAAGCAGGGAATTACCATGCACTTGTACCATTATTAATGCAGAGAGTTTGAAAGTTTCTTAGAAATGACCCAAAAGCAGGCTCAGATATTACATAGCTTAACATAAAAATAGCACATAAAGACATAAACCTATCCTACTTTTTTTTTCAACAGTTTTAAAAGTTAGAACGGGCAGAAAAAATCAAATAAAAACTCACATGCCAGCGCAGGACATCTGCAGAGAGAACAGCCATGGTGAGGCAGCAGCAACCCAACTGACTGACTGACTGACTGTCCCACACACACACACACACACACACTCAAACACACACACACACACACAGCTTCACTGTTGATCCCCTCCGGCATTTTACTGTCCACACCCCCTTATGCATGCACAGCCTTTTTCTGTCTCTCACAGTTCCCCACTCACATATCTGTTTCTTGTTAAATTCCTACTTTCCACAGCCTCAAACCAGCCTCAAAATAAATATTGTGGCTCTAATACAATTGTAGAAAACATAGTGTACTAACAGTGTTAAGATGTCTGAGCCAGACTGCATGCATAAATGCAATTTGGACTGCTTATCTATGGCAGAAAGAGTTTATACATCGATTTTGTGCACTTTTCTAAATGAAATTTATTCTGTTTTAAATCATCTCCACACCGACTTCTCTACTTAGGAGCACTCTTGGAGTCATATGGGGAAATAACAAAATTAGCCCATCATTGCTGAGAATGGTTACAGGGTTTGATCTCCATAATTGTATGTGCTTAAAGTTTTAGCTTTCTTTTTTTCCGCTGTACTCCGAAACCATAATAATTGTCCATAAATTGCAATCAGATGTGGCCTCATAGCTGATGTCTCCCTGCTTGTGTCTGAGGGGATATTCAGCGGCGTGGGCAGTTATATCCTGTGAGATCCCCCCTCCACCGCTACCCCCCCACCCCCAATGTCAGTCGGAGGGGAAAACAAAGCCAAACAATTTCAAGTCCTGCCTCTGCACCAGACACGGACCATTTCAGACCCCCTGCTGATGTCAGTCCGCCATACTGTCCACACATGCTCACATCAGCTCAGGTCACCGCGACTGGGCTGCTTTGTTCTTTTAAATGCCTTCAGATGGCAGTGCACGGCTTCCAATGCCAAAAGTCACGGTTGTTTGGTTGGCCTGGTGATGACAGGTGCGGTTGACCTGGTACAAAGACTCGTGGTGCGGGTGATGACGCAGGTCAAATCAGTGGTCTATTAAATGACGCGACACCTGCTCAGCACAGGTGCACATTGTACAAGACAGATAAAGACTTTCGAGTGAGACACGCATGATCTTGCATGGTCCGTTTTGAAGTGGTCTCTGTTTGGAATTCAAGTTAGAAATTGAGTTTTCAGAATTCAGACTGTTCCAGACCAACTGCAGGAAACACATCATTACAGTACACTCCCTGATTTGTTTCAGATCCCAATACTGTCCCAAAATCCCAAACCTTTCCTCCCAGCTCACTTTAGCGCGCAGTTGAGATAAAGACCAACTTAGAACAGCTTAAGTTGTGTGTTAAAGTGTGAAGGTCAGCACTTTGTGGACGCATTCTGAATTAACCCACAGGAATAGCGAACAGCGAAATTTGCTGATTCACTTTCTTTCTCAGAGCTACAACATGTAAAAGGAGGTGCAGCATGAGCTGCAATCCTCAGTATTCCATCTGTGTCTACACAGGATGTACTGTACTGAGTGTAACATCCTTGTTTTATAAAGCCATGTTTTGGCTTTATAAAATTTTACAAAGACGTGGATCACAGGTGGAGCTGAATGAAGCCTGGTTGCTTGTAAGGGCACCTACCTGTCAATTAAGGTGGCCATGCTCTTAATCCTGCATAATTTTAAGACTTAATATAATCTGAACAGGTGAGTTCTATAAAAAGTCACCCTCAGTACGGGAAATTAGCTATAGATACCAAAACAGTTTTTTGTACCAGGCTGTAAACATGTTTATTTCTGCTGTGAAGTTTTAACATGGGGACTTATGGAGACTGACTCACTTCTGGAGCCAGCCTCAAGCGGAGGTTTGGTGAAGTGCAGTTTTTTGCACTTCACGTTGGCTTCACTTCACAGCCACGGGGGATTGATTGAAATGGAGGAGTTTAAAGAATTAAGTTTAAAAATATGTTTTAGGTCACATTTCTGCATGTACAGCATGTGTAAAACATGAGCTACCCATGTAGACAGCATAAAAACATAGAAAATGTGTTCAGACGAGTAAAGATTTACACTAATTAGCATGTTGGGTCTCTGTTTGGGGGATATGGAATTCAAGCATGCACCTCCCACAAATTCTTTTTACATTTCTGTGTATAGAATTGTTCATTAGTAGGTATACAGGTGTTGGTAGTTGTAATTTTGACCTTAGATAGAGCTTAGATAGAGATCAAGCAATATCCCCCTGCTTCAAATTTTCAGGCTGAATTTCAGACTGTCCTCAGTTTGACCTGAAATTTATATCAATGTTCTCATCTCACTCCTGTAGTGAATCAACATACAGTATTTTCCAAAACACTGAACTATCCTTGTAACTAAATAAATCTGGTGCAAATATAAAGCACAGAAATTTGGACATCTTCTCATTCAAGTCTTAACACTGAAGACATCTGAAGACAACACATATGGAATTATGTGATAATCAAAAAAGTGTTTAACAAAGCAGACTATGTTTCATATTTTAGATTCTTCAAAGTAGGAACCTTTTGCTTTGAACTTTGGACACTACATTTTACATTTTCTTCAATTTCTGGTCCAACCCATCCCAAACTCATCTCAGGTGGGTTAAGATCAGGGGATTATGGAGGCCAGGTCATCTGATGCAATACTCCGTCACTCTCCCTCTTTGTCAATTAGCCCTTACAGAGCCTGGAGGCATGTTTTGGGTCATTGTCCTGTTGAAAAGCTAATGATGTTCCCACTAAGCTTAAACCAGATGGTTTGAGATGATACGTCTTGCTGAAGAATGCGGTGGTGGCCATGCTGGTTAAGTGTGCCTTGAATTTCGAATAAATGAACACTTTCACCAGTAATGCACCCCAACACCATCCCACCTTCTTCTGTCTCCATGCTTCGTGATGGGAACCACACATGTAGATATCATTCATTCACCTTTTCTGCATCTCACAAATACACACAGGTTAGAACCAAAAATCTCAAGCAGTTCTCTTCTTCTTGTTGGTCTCTCTCAGTAGTACTTTCTTTGCAGCAATTCGACCATGAAGGCCTGATTCATGCAGTCTCCCCTGAACGGATGATGTTGAGATGTGTCTGCTACTTGAACTAATTTATGTGGACTCTGAGGCTCTAAGGTGCCATTAACTGGTCATTTCTGAGGCGGGTAACTGTGAACTTGTGAACTTATCCTCTGCAGCAGAGGTAACTCTTGGTCTTTTCCAGATTGACTAATCCTTATGCCTTAAAGTAATGACAGACTGTCATTTCTCTTTACTTAGGTGAACAGTTCTTGCCAATCCTACCTCTAAAGAACACATCTCATGGTTTCAAATGCATTAAGGGAAGAAATTCCCCTAATTAACTTTTGACAGGACACACCTTTTAACTGAAAAGCATGTGAGAAGGTTTGTCCAAACTTTAGACTGGTACTGTTGAACCTAAGTAAGTAAGTTCACAATTGTAGATTGGTGTTTAGGTGTGGGATAAATTGTTCACTGAACAGAACATTTGTGTGCTGACTATATATCACCAATGGCGTGTTTTGCCTACAGCTTGTTGAGCCGATGCCAAACAGATAATTAATGCAGCTTTAAAAAGTCAATTGACCCGAACTGCATAAAAAATAAAGACTGAAACAACTTTTATCAAAGAAATAGACCCCATAAAAACGGTTGACTCTGACGGGAAAAGGGGTCACTGTTTCTGGAAAGAAATCTTGTGGTTAAATTTATTGGCATGATTACTACAAACAAAATTCCATTCACCTACATTTGTTTGGGGAGAAAGCAGACAGCTCAGCGTCGGACTGTGCCACGATCTGATGTGACACCTCCAGTGAAACATCTGGTTTAAACCAAACAGGCCGTAGGGCTAGACCGATCTTTATCTTGTCAAGATTGTGATGACCCTTTACAGCACCGTGGCTGAGTCTAACTGCTTTGCGACCATCTAATAAAACCACTAAGAACATGTAAGAAATCAGGGCTTGTGACCTCCGTTACACCCCCTTCAAGCCGACTGCTTTAAATTTCAGCACATCAGAGGGGGAGATAGACAAAGCTATCTCTGTGATTCCTCTCTAGTTTGTGGGCATATTCATGTGACCTTTACGTCAAACCTAGACGTGAGTGGGCGACGGAAGATGCAGTCAGCTGGGCTTGCCCGTCCACCTGCATCTTAACCAGTAGGAGGAGCAGAAACATCCACACACTTGAAGGCACACACGCACACACATATAATGGCTTCATTGTGAGATAGGGAGAATGGCAACGCTACAGTAAATGTGAAAACATGCCCACCCTCAAAGACACACGGATCGCCTTTCACTCCTGCGATCGGAGACAAAGGCGCTCTTTATTTTTCCCCTTTCAAACCTCTGGATGAAACATCAGGCTCCCAGAGGCATCGGCGGAGCGGAGAAGCACCAGATGAGCTTTGAAACCACCGTCTTTAAGTGTCTCTCGCTCACTGTCTCTTTCTCTCTCAGGAGCATCTCATCCCATTCGCTCCATCCAAAGGGACAGACACAGACAAAACACATTATCTGCAACATGCACCAGTAACACTGATGAAAGCTCTCAGACTTGCTTGATTCTATCTGGATGGCACAGAAAGATTCACAGAGAGAAAAGCCTCACTGTCTGTCCAGGGCAGACTAAACACAAGAGTAAACAGTGCACTAAAACCAACACAATCCGAACAAATAATTCTGTCCTAATCTTAATTATACGATCATCATGTGCTGCACGGCCTCTCAGAAGTCGACTCCTGAAGATGGTGTTTTAAACGGCATCATCTTCAGTGGTAGGTGGTCACTGCTGTGGTGACTTTCCACTGCACACACCAAAAACTTAACATGTTTATAATCTGTGTGGTCATTACTGTGATGACTTTTTCCTTAGTTTTGTTGTGATTTGAGGTTCAGTTAGGTGGCACTCTTTTGTTCCACTGTTAGGGCCACAGTGGTTTTGGTCAATATACCAGTCACAGTCACTGATAGCTCTTTCAAACTTTGGCTTTCTCTGCATGCTGAGGAATTTCTAATTGAGGCTCCAGTGAGAGTAATACTCTGTATACTGTTACTATGTTTTTTGTATCATTGCATGGTGCTGAGTTAGCGTTATCATAGCCAGCATATTTAAGATCCTTTTGCAGAGTTCTCACTTTCATATGAGTCAGCTGGAAACAAAAGAAAGTCAGCTGGAGTTTCAAGTTAACTGTTAGCTAGCTGATACAGCTGAGCTGAGCTGATGGCTAGGCTTCCATCCAAATATGTCACAAATTTCATATATTAATGTGCATTTCCATCAACCACTGTCATATTAGCCAATATTAGTGAGTTATGAGTGTGTCAAGATAAACAGCTGGTGGTGCTAATTCTCCTCTTGGGTACCTTCAAACCATTGTAGAAGAAGAACAACATTAAATCATGCGGCAACCTTTGGATATGGTTGAATAGTCAAAAACATTATCTCCACATATAACCACTTTTCCTTGACCTTGTGACGTTTTTCATCAAGGTCAAGATGTGAAGGAGAATTCATAAGTAGTTAGGAGAAGATGACAATGGTGTTCAGAGAATCCGACTGTACTTACACTAGACTATGTCATTATCTGACGCCGAATGTTATTGACATGATCTGTGGTAAAACTGCAAAATTCCGAAGATGGACTACAAAACGTGCATCTGAGATACTCACTAGATAGTTAGTAAGGTTCCTAAGCAAAACTGACTATTCGACCGCACCCTGTGTGTGTGTGAAGTGAAGCCAATGCAGATGTGCCAACACTGCAGTTCCTCAAACAATCTCCATAAGTCCCTATGTTAACTGTACTGAGGGTGAATTTTAATAGAACTCACCTGTTCACATTGTATATAACGGCTTAAAGTTATGTATATTTGACTTTGACTGACAGGTGGGTGACGTTACAGGTGGCTTGTTTGAGCACCCAGGCTTCATTTAGGCCATCTCATCTCCACCCATGATCCACCCAGGATTAGTGGGGAGCAGGTGGAGGCACGTCTGCCAAGATGGAGGCGATCAGAGCCTGGCATGGCTCTTCAGAAACAGGTCATGGATGAGACGTCCATATTTATACAGACTTTACAACTACTTAAACTACTAGCTTCAATAAGTGTCAGAATATTCTTGTGTAAATTAAACATACTTAACAAAAGAGCTGTTTACTTTCTTGTTTCTTCATACTACATGTTTGTTTGTACACACAAGCGCTGTGGATACTCTGCACTCAGAAGTTGAGGTGGTTCATAGTGAAGCTTGATTTATGTTTGGATGGTCAACAGCTGCCATGAAACATTGTTCAATTTTGACTGATTCAGGTGGTTCACTGACGGGGTCCTGGCATCCTGAAGCCCTGGCATGATTTACTGGAACATCTAAGTGGAACTGATCCATCGATAATGTTATTTGCTGCAGCTGTGTTTTTCCTGCTATGACAAGTCAGAATGTCAGACTACAACAGCCAGAATACATAAACCGTGTCATAAGTCAGCTTCATTTACTGTCTTTCTCGATCTGTCATCAACATATGCATGAGATGCAACACTAGCTTTTGTACAAGGAGACTACTGAGTGTTGAGCAACCAAGCATAAATCAAGTTTAGATCTTCAGTAGAAATCTTAACGCCTGGAGACTTTAATTCTTCCACGACTGCCATCTAAAAGTTTCCACTTCATGTCATCGACTGTTGTGATCTGACATGAATTAACAAGGTTATGGACAGCAAGTATGAAGCAATAAGTACGATCAAATTACACTTCAGCTCTGTGAATAATAACTCTATCTCCCATTCACTTCAATTTAAGTTTTTTGACTGTTTGCAACCGGCCAGTACAAACACTGATGCACTGTGTGTGCAGTGCCATCCACCTTTTTTGTACATGTATACAATGCTAGACTCTGAATGTAGAATTTTTTTCCAGGGCTGCAAAGACAAACAAACTGTAATCTGAAAAAGTGGTGCACATAAAGGACATGGTGATGTTAAGCGTGTTAACATGTTAACTATTGCTAACTAGCACTAAAAGCAAAGTACATCTATAGCTTTTTTTTATTATTTGGCCATAAATCACAATATTGAACAAACTTAAACTTTGACCTAATGATGACACAAGATGAAAAGTCTGGATTCATTGTTTGGGAACCATCGTACACAGTTTCATCGCATATCGTCCAATAGTTGTTGTTTTTTTTAATATATGTTAATTGATTATTAATATGTTTAATTCTGGACCAAGCACCAACCTCTGCGGCTGGGAAATGAAGACAACCCAGGAGAGGCAAAAACTGCAGTCCCTCAAACATCTCTTGTGTGACATGTCTTTGTTTCAGTTATATAATGCAGACACCAACACTAACATCAACGCATCATTTGAAGCAGAAACTTCCGTCTTAGAAAAAAGAAACACAGATCCAACATGTCTGAAGAAGATGTTCAGAGTCTAAATAACTGTGAAAGCAGAAAGAAAAGCCGCTGACTGCAGCTACGCCCAAACTGCTCACAGTCACCCCATCAGAGAGAAGCAGGAGATGGTTATCAGTTTGGATGTAGGCGGTGTGTTTTAACCATCTCCTGACAGGCATGGAGCTGTGAAGTGACTGCTCCAATCACGAGGCAGAGCCCAGCAGCTCTGTTGAAAGGCAGGAATGTATCTCACCACTCTTCTGTAAGCTACAGCTGAGCTCCCTGCACGTTCTTTTAGGAAACCAATATCCTGCCATCTGCCAATCAACACCACATGTTATTCCAGTCAAATATTATCCACTTCAAATCACTGACGATTAGTCACATCTTTCAAAAATCCTCTTACAGTGTCACTGCACTGTCTTACTTTTGTGAGTTTTCCTCATCACTTTCCATGAAACCGTCGTGTCCACCATATCCTCAAAATGTAAATAAAGTGCTCGTGTGCTCCAGATGATTCGCAGAGATTCATCTTGGAAGCCAGCTGCAGATTGAGGAAGATTTCATCAAGCTACCCGTTGGATGTGACGTCATGTAATTGCGCAGTTCTTTGAAAATGTTCACCACATCTCTCAAATTAGAGGCTGCAGATGGACGGCACATACCAGTCCTGATGCCTGGGAGATGGCTATCAACCAAGAAGGACTTTGTGAATTCCACAAACAGTCAGTGAGTCCTACTATTAAGTATTATGTGTGTATCAAAGCCTGATGTATCTTCTTCCTCTGCGCCATGGAGCTCCATTTGTGTTCAAAAACTATTAAAACAGATTCATGAACCTCATTATTGCACCGGCTGACATGTTTGTTACCATTAGCATGAACATACACACTGTCCTCAATCCTCCATACACGGTCCTGCTGCTGGAAACACTCAAAAGAACACCAAATGTGTGTAAATCCACAGCTGAAAATAGTCCCTAATAAATGCATTATATTCTCCTGTTTGAGTAATGTTTGATTAAAACTACAGTTCCCAGATGTTTTAGGAAATTACTGAGCCCATCTTTTTGAATATGTACATCTTCACCAGTTGCCATCAGGTTCCACACACAAAGAAGGGAAATTACTGAGAGACTGACTTGCACATTGTTGGCTTTGGTCTTCTTTAGTCCATTAGAAGATGCATTAAATTAACACAATTTAAATGTTGGAGTTTATGTAAACTAGTCTATAGTTTAGAAGAAAAGTGAAACATGTCGACACAAACATGGTTTTGTAGTTTTGTAGTGTAAAAAACACAGAACATGAGTGTGTCATGAACCTTGGTGAGCAACATTTAAGTCAGTTTCATCAAAATTGCACTCTTACTGAATGATGCTGTAGTAGTAGAACTACACTGATTGGTCATTCATTCAATTAGTTGCCGACTATTAAGTAAACTGGACATTGTGGACAAAACAAGACATTTAACGACAGCATTTGGGTTTTGGGAAACACTGATCAACATCAACATTTTATGGATGAAACAACTAATCCACTAATCGAGAAAATGATCGACCATGAACCGAGCACCATCACAGACATCCACAAAATCTTTCACAGAATACTGACGTCTGTTCACGGACGGTGGTCTGACCTGCATATCCTTGTTCTTCCTCTGTAGTCCAATGTTCAGGGCCTCTTCTGCTTCCAGCTTGGAGGTGGTGCTGCTGATCTCCAGGTCCTTCCTTCAGAGAGAAACACACATTATCGAGTCAATCACACAGAGTAAGCAGTAATCCAAAACTCAGTTTAACTGAACACACACTGAAGTTGGATTTATACTAGACATGTGTAGACTTGTCAGATTTTACATGATATAATCTAAACAGATGTACGATACATAATCAGACCACTGTGTTTAAATTCTTTCATTTACTTTGTGTTGAAGAGTGACGATGAGCTGTACTCATAGAACGATATATTTTGCCTGGTTGCCATTATAAACAGGAGGCTGCTGCTGTTTATGTTGTTCTATTTGCAGTGAGAGACAGAGAGCGGTGATGACAGGAGGCTGAGCGTTTGCAGTACAAAGGCCTGATAGCATTTCATCAACTTGGTTATGCTAACTACAGTAATGTCATCTTCACTCAACAATCTCCATCGACATCGCAAACTTGTCGGAAAAAGCTGAGTCATCACAGGCTCTTGTGGTCTCCAGGTGCTATCACTGTAGCTATAACCCCTTCATGCAGAGCTTTTCATCCAGCTTTAGTGGCGGCTGAAGTGGCTCATCAACAGAAACACAGCTAAAACATAAAAACATAAAAATAGAAATCTTCAAGAATGCCTAAACTTTAAATATATTTTAGACAAAATATTCATGAAAATTTCAGTCTTTTGTTCAGTTATAGCAGAATTCAAACTGTTTACGTGGCAGAGCCAGCTGCAGAGTATATTTTCAGACATAGAATATGTCACATTTCTGGCTTGTCTGTCAGTTAAAGTAAAGCTCACATACATACTCTGTAATGGCTGTTATATGGTGTGTGTGAGCGGTGATGGTGAGGCCCAAGTGTGTCAGGCCGCATGAGTGACATTTACGTGATAAAGCGAGACACGCGAGACGATTTCTTGCGTGCAGTTTTTTAATAACGCCTCAAACTGAGTGACGGTTTTTATTTCTCTCTCTCTGTGTGTTTGGAAAACACAGCGCCTTAGCAACCAGGCGTGTCACTCACCTTATTACTGCTCACACTTAAACAGGATCACGATCACAGATGCCAAAGACAACAAGTTTTAACTTCATAAAGGAGATATTATTGCTCAGTGATCGCTGCATTCTCTCTGTATGTTTGTGTGAATATTTTCTGACAGTTGGTTCTTGTCTTCGGTTAAGTGTTACTGCGAGGTGAATGATTCCATCTGCTCTCATATTACCGAGGGCAGATAGCTACATGTTAGTCAGTCCCTACGGGGAACACAACTCACAGTGGAGTTAACCGGACTGTGGAGCAGGTATATTATATATTCTAGCCTGACCGTCCAAACTGTTATCTATCAGGATGTCAGGAGTCATACATCTGATCACAGCAGCTCTCATTTCAACGCAACATTGATAGACGGCTGTGGAAGACCTGTTCACGCATGTGTGAGATAGAGCTTTTTTCGGCTGATATACTGTCAATGTTTATAGGATAACTTTAAAGCTGTATCATATTTGGCATGAATGTAAACTTTCTGAATTTCCCTGTTTATGTTTGTGTGTTTTTCCCCTTATGATCGCTGACTGGAGGGGATGCTTTACTTCGTCTTTTTAACTTGATTGTGATGATCAGAACTTCAAAAAAGGAAATAAAGAAAGAAGAAATCCTGTAATGTGGCTGAGTGAACTGTACACATCATGCTCATGTTTACAAAATCAGTCTGTTATCATTTAATAGGGAAGAAAATCAAAGAGAAAATGGAGGTCAACGAGGCTAAGAGTGTACAGAAAAACAGGCCACAACGGGGTTTTGAGCTAAAAGCTAACACGCTCACAGTGCAATGACAGTTCATGCTGAGGTTTAACATAAACAAAAGTCCTGCATTAAAATGTTATTTAAGAAAAATAACATAAATATTAGCACTGATACACTTAATGTACCAAAAGTAAAAGTTCTTGACTAGTCATAGCAGATGGCCGCTCACCAATGAGTTTGTTTTTTTCTCAAGGTTTCTGCCTGTTCAAAGGAACTTTTTTCCTTGCCACTGTCACCAAGTGCTTGCTCATGGTGGGAATTGTTGGGTCTCTGTAAATAACAGTCTAGACCTGCTTCATATTGTAAGTATCATAAGATAACTTCTGGTATGATATGCTGCTAAATGTAGTGAAGTAGAAGTTTAAAGTAGTAAAATATGGAAATACTCCAGTAAAGTATATAGTCTCTGCATGACTAATTGTACATAAGCTCATTAATTGAGAAAGTGTACACGGTGCAGATGAGAGAGATTTTACAGCTGTTTTGACCTGGTGATCAGCAAAGTTATTACAGTTCATCCTGTGTGGAACATGAATGTCTGAACTAGATTTTACCACCATCCATCAAGAAGTTACTGAAAAAAACCCTGTTAACCTCAGGGTGGCACGATGTAAAAAATTTATTATATTCTGCCAATACATGAAGTAGATGTAGAGTAGAAAAAAAGTGCGCACAAAACGTCATGGGAATCCATCCAGTGGTTGCCGAGACGTTTAGCTTGGACTGTGGAAGTGGTCGACTAACCAACAGACCAACGCTGCTGTCTCTGGATCCATGCCACCAGCTAAAAACAGATTTAACACTGACCAACACCAGAATTTCATTTTGGCTTCAGGAAAGAAAAAATTCTGAGCAGTCCCAGACAGCGGTTTGACTGGATGTGACCCTTCGGCACCGTTTTGTTATTCAAGCTGATAACTTCAGCGTGTGTGTGCGCATGTGTCTTTGACCTTTTGAGGAGGTCTTCCAGTCCACTCCTGTTCTTCTCCATCTCTCCCAGACTCTCCTGAGTGGATCTGCTGTCACCCTCCAACTTCCTCCTACTCTTCTCCAGCTCACCACGCTGATGTCGCTCCTGCTCCAGCTGGTACTCCAGCTGAGGACAAACACCGTGACAGGAAGGACGAGGGGTAAAATACAACGATCACATCGCCATACAGCTGTAAAAGGTATAACTGAAGGAGGGTTCAGCTGTGTTTTTGAACATTGAACATTTTATTAACTATAATTGCCAATGGCTAAACATTTTGTGCCAGTAATCAATATTTTTTATATTGACCATTTATTACACTTGACAATTTTTATACATAAAATAACATGTATTCAGTGTTCCCCCAGATTTGCCAAGGTCTATTGGCTAACAGGGTTACAATTAAGTCAAATAACTTTAAGTTTCCATGGCTCATATTACTGTCAAATGGTCGGTTCATGACCTTAATATTACTGCAGTAAATTTAATGCGTGCAGCATGTGTGCTTCTGATGGATGCTAAGGCTCGAGGAATATAGAGTGTTCTGTATTAGACTGATCTTTAATTAAAAATCAGATATACTCCAGTCAGTAAAGTCTTGATGATATAATATCTAATATGATATAGCAAAGTTTAATCAATAACTTACTTATTCTAGAATTTACGCAGTGAACACTACTCTATCTATTTGAGAGCTTTTTATGGTTGTTGTTAATTTCAGTAAAAAACCTAAATTATGTGCACGCTGCACCAAATCCAGACAGAGAATGTTAGAGAACAGCTCACAACATTTAACAAGAAAACATTAGGTCTTTTTCTGAGGACAGCAAAAAGAAGAGTGAATGTGAACTAACATTTGTACATTTGTTTGCTAACACGTTAGCTACATCAAATTCAAAGGTGATGTGCTTACATCCTGCTTCTGCTGCAGACAAGTGGACAAAGTTAAAATGTAATATATAACTTTATAAGAACACATAACACTGTCTCTTCCAAAAGAAAAGTTAAAGAGTTACTCAGCTACTTGTATGAGCAGCAGTATAGTCATATGGCTAATTAGCAATTATTAGCTATTGTTTTGTAACAGGCATTATAAATCAATTTGCTGATTTTATGACTTCTCTACTTACTGTTACTGTAACATTAAATGCTACATTAAATTATACAACATGTAGGTCCGACCCAGCAATCTGATTGGTCAGCTAAAGAAGACTTAGAATGTGCTTTAATCAGCATAACAACACACCTGACTCATCACTAAAAATATTACTCTGCCATCTCCACATTGTCACGTCCTGAAAATATAAAACAAATACGAATAAGTCCACTGGAAGTTAACTTTAATAAAGTAAAGTAGTAGAATTTAAATTTCAGCTTTCTTTAATGAATATTCTGTGTGTTACGGAGCTGTTAGATTGTCTCGTTAATACATGTGTGTACCTCGTTAATACAGGTGTACACCTCGTTAATACAGGTGTACACCTCGTTTGTGTGCAGCACGTCAGAGATCAAACAGTTCAGTGAGTGCAGAGAAAATATTTTTAAAGACTAAAGGTGGACTAATATGGACTGAAGAGGAATATTCCGTTAGATAAAAACATGTTGTTCATTTTGATTCCATCGATCTTTGTTTAATACATTTTGACTTTTGGACTTTACAACACTGTGGAGTTACTGGAAATGTTTGGATTGTCCTCCATCAGCTGTGCTGGTGAGTAGCTGATACAGAGCTAGCTTCAAAATAAATGTGAAGTTAGGAGCCAAACCTGCCCATGGAAAAATCTCTTTTTGAACAGATATCTTAGTCACTACAAGACTGAACTAGCAAAGCAGTTTAGTTTATATGTGTGCTATTTATTCAGTTTTGGAAACGCTTTGACAGGAGTAGAAAGTGTCTCCGTTGCTAGGTCGTTACTAAGGCTCAGGCTACTTGCTGGAGTAGTGAACTGGGTTCCATTATATATAGGAGTCTACTGCTGTGACGGATCCAGGTATTAGTCAGACCCCGGAGTAATGGAGATTAGAACAGAAACGGCAAACAAATTATGTATAATCGCAGTATTACACTTGAGGGTGTGCTTTAACTTATTATTGGCACTTCAGTGACGCTAACTGACCGCATCACTGTCGTGCCAATAATGACGTTAAAGCACACCATCTCATGTAATATTGCTTAAGTATTCTCCACACAGTGCAACACACCCTACATTAGGTTATGTTCTTTTTGCCACTTGGATGCAGCCCGAGCTGAAAACACAACACTGACATGCAGTATGCTTATCCTCGCCTTATAAAGTTAAGTTAGCAAACAGTTGCCGTTTTACACATCCAGCAGACATGCAGCAACATTAGCATATATTTGGACCAAAATTTTAAGTCCAATTAAATCTAAACTAAATCCTTCACTATGTTCACCAGTAAGCTAGTTGCTTACTTAAGAGAACCAGCTGGAAACAAGGTTTATGAGAGCAGCTTGACTGAACCAAAACCAGGACAGAGTTACAGACACAATATAAAACCAAAACACTGGCTCAAAGATGCTAAAATGCCGCATAGAGCTGAGGGGAAACGAAATAATTGGGTGGTAATTCTCTGTGGAGCCTCCCCTTTCACCACTTCATCCATTGT
This sequence comes from Larimichthys crocea, assembly GCF_000972845.2. NCBI lineage: Eukaryota > Metazoa > Chordata > Actinopteri > Sciaenidae > Larimichthys > Larimichthys crocea. Next base: position 3,274,075 of record NC_040026.1, read on the forward strand.
TAACCTTGATGAGTGAGCTTTAGACAAAATACTCCCAAAATATGAAACATGCAAAACTGACTTAAAAATGAACAAGACTGCAAACATAAAGAATATAAACTTACATCTTCAGCTTGCATCTGTAACTTGGTCTTCTCTTTGGTCAGCAGGTTCACCTTCTCCTCTTCGCTCTGTAGGTCCTCAATAGCTTGCTGTTGGGGGTGAAACAAGATTTCTGAGCCTGATCTGCACATGTCTTTCAATCACCGCTCCTCCATAGCATTGCCTCACATTCATCTGTCTGCCACATTGGCAGTTTGGAAAGACAGGAGTTGTTTGGTTGCAAAGAAAATGTCAGAAGTCAGTTTGATCTGACGGATCAGAGCTTTTCTCTCTGTTTTATCCATCAACTGGGAACAAAAGTGTTGGAACGTCAAACGCAGTAAATCTGTGCCTAAACTCACTGAAGCTGCTCTTGTAGTGCCAAGTTAATTCATCTTGTGTGTGTTTTTTTTGCATAAGCTCTTTTTGTATCCCAGACAAAATCCATAATCTAACACATGTTCAACAAACAGCAGGAAGATAACAAGGCCTGATGCTAAATTGCGCCCACAGATTACACAATGATGTAGACTGCTACTGTTGGTCAAAGCATCTGGGAGGAATTAGTGACTTGGGCCTCTTATAGCTGCCATGGAGTATGATGAGGCTGGTAAGGGTTAAGATTGCGTTCGATTTCAAAGCATCTGCTCCGCTTTTCAAAGTCGAGAGCGCTGTGTGTCTGATGCGGAACACATTTATCACGAGTGCCACTTTTGGCAGGTCCACAGGCCATATGGTTCCATTTTCCTGAATGTATGTTTCATTCTCAGTCAAGCAGAAAGTGAGGTATCTCTCTATACTCTGATAAATGGGACAAGGCTATCGATTACACTAATAAACAATCAGAAATAAAGCCAAACAGCATGACATGTTGTCTAAGTATCAGTGTAGTTTACTACATAGTTACTCTGAGCGTGACATAAATCTTAATTATAGCTGACTCATGCTTTTCATTACAGTAGTAGAGGGTCTGCTTGTTAGCTGTTTCCAGGACTTTCATGCAAATCTCACTGTCTTCATCAGTGGATAGTGTTGTTTTGGAGTCACCGAGTATTTCAGTAACTATGTAACTACATACTACTAAGCTTAGACCTGGACAATATGGCAAAGAATGAATAAATTTGGATTTTCTGTTCATGTTTTTAAAGAATTAAACGCAAACTTCACTGACACATCTCCATGTATATTTAAGGCATACGTGTGCAAGTAGAAATGATTGTTATATCGCGACAGACCAGGTGGACACACATTGCTCTATTCAACTATTCAAGTCAACTGTCGGGAATCAACACAGCAAATGTGTCTCAATTCTGAGTTTTTTGATTAGCTGAATCAAAGATACCCTGTGGGGTTTCTGATCACTCTAAACTATAAAACCAGTGGTTTTACAGATGTTTTTTGTTTTGTTTTGTTTTGAACTTGCACATGTGCAAAAATGCAATTAAATCTAAAAATTGAATTCCTGTACAACTCAAATAAACATTAGAAAATCTGCTTTGCAGGTGTATTATGAGAACAGAGATGAATTCAACAGATTTGTTAGAGCATAAAGAGTACAAATGAGCAAATACACCATTATCTGTGTTCAGCCAACAAAATCATCTTTATCCTTAGCCATACTTGTTCTATATGCCCTCGAACTGAGCTTCGGAGTAAGAGAATTTAACAGATTAAGTTTTTCGAAACCTAAATAAGTAAACGTCTACAATGAGGATTTTTCTTTTTCGCGTATACTGATATTGACACATTATTCATACTCAATCATAATACATACAATGTGTTTTGGTGACTTCAGACATCTCTAACTTCATATATTGCCCGACTCTGATTATGAGATTATATGACAGCTTTCTAGTCTGGGAAATCTATCATATAATCTCTTCTGTTGCTCTGGAGGATCTTTGCCAAGTCTGAGATAATAACCAGTGTGAAGGGTCGGCCTGGTAGCTGAATGGTTAATGCACAGAACGTTAACCCAAACATTCCCTCATCTCCTGTTATCTGTCTAAAAATAAAAACTTACAAATAACCCTCATGATGTCATCAGGGTTATCTCACACTGGGCATGGAGACTACAAATGTCTGGTCTATGTTACTTGGAGCCATGGAGTTTGAAAGATGTTGGCATTTATCAAGCAAAAACATGCTGCTGTTTGCATTAACTGTGTTTTTGTGTCTTGACCCACTCGAGAAACTAAAAGTCACGACATCTCGGCTTCTGCTGCTACATTAATAATATTTTTTTTCTCTCTAATGTCCCACAACGTAGCAGTGCAACACTAAATTACTGCGATGGCTCTTTAATATTGCATCTCTGAATACTGTACAGTAATATCCTACCCTGAACCTTAACAAGACTCACTGTGCTCTCACCTGGCTGAGCTCCACCAGATGTTCCTTCTCCTTCTGCAGCTTCTGCACCGCCTCGTCCTTCTGAAAAAGCTGCTCGGACAGCCTCCTGACCTCTCTGTCTGAAGACTAGAGAGGGAGAGAGAAAGAGAGGGCACAAACTGAAATCCACTTTTTAAAATAAAGTATAATATCGTGACTTCATATCATACAAGAAAACCAATGACTAAAAAACGTATCATGCTAAGTAACATCTCTCCGCTCATACAAGATTTGTTCTAATCTTCTATCTGCTAAAACACTTCTTTCTGTGGTTATTAATGTTTTCCTCTTGGGCAAGCGGCCATTATGGCTTGTGAGCGCAGCGGTTTCAATCTGCAGGCTCTGACTTTGCAGCCACACCGTAAAACAATTATCTCCTTTCATGACAGAAACAGATGTCATTATTTTTGCTTCTCTCTTATGAACATCAAAGGTTTATTTGCATGTGGAATCCTGGCTCCTTTCTGAAGAAATGACAGTCTAATGAGACAAGTGTGGTACTTTCTAATCTGTTAAAGCATTGCTCTGCAAATATGAAGCAGCAGACTGTGGGAAAGATATATGGTGTGCACCTATTCTTCAAAAAGGGCGGTAAATATGTATTTTATGATATATTTTCAGATCGACAGCTGAGTGAATTCCTCTAAACTTTGGCTCCTTTGGATCAAACACAGTCATAATGACTGTTATGACAGCATACCACAAATATTAGACATGGTCATGTCATTTTTGCAAAGCCCTGTGTCAACTCTGCTATCAAGCAGGTCTGGTCTTGTTGCCTGGTCTTGGAGTCCTCTCACAGATCTCTCTTACAGTATCTTTATCATTTGGGAGACCAATTAGCCAAGAAAACCTTACATACCCAGAGTATCAGCTTCTTCTCATCTTGACCCAGATCCAATTAATCTGTGTGAGTTTTCAGAAGCTAAATCAACACCACGCTGCTCCGCTGAAAACTCTTTTTCTATCTTCACGTGCAGTTTTGTGAGTACAGTGCAGTCTTGTGGCATTCCTGAACAAAGATAGCATCATAATCTTTTAATACACCTGAGTGAGACAGATAAAGGGGTTTGGTGAGGGGCCGTAATGGAGATGTCAGAGGAGCCTCTGCTTGTTAGCGTCTGCACAGACGAGACAGTGCTTCATCGTGGCAGCAAGGCATTTGAATATGACCTGAAGTGTGTGATGCAGAAGTAGACAGTCTCTTTAAAAGATACTAGGGGAGATTTATTGAAGTTTGGTCAAAGAGAATGAAGGATTTATCAATACATCATGACATGAAGCAGCCTTAGTTTTGATGAAGCTGTACTGGCTTGTCTGTATGCCCTCGAGACAGTGCCACTTAGTGCTCTGACAGTGTTATCTGACTTTGTAGAGGCAACTTTATGTACCTATCTGTTGTGTCTAGGGAGTTACCCGCCTGTCACGTCGAAGCCATAGAACCTGAGCAGTTTGCTTAGCAGACTGTATTTACTTGCTCATTTCACTTGCTTTCCTTGGTCATTTTTCTTGAATTATGTGCTTCTAAATATGCTACGTAGTTCACTTGTCTCCCTTTTGTCTGTTTTCACGACTGGCAGTTTGACGCAGGATGATGTCCATCAAAAATAGAACAGCCTAGTATGCCCCACAGAGTCAAGTGGCGGCCCGCTTCTGGGATGCTTCTGGGCTGGTGGGGTTTGAAACATTGACTAGAACGGCCTTGATTAGTATCTGGAATAGAAAATTCCCTCACAAATACACAAAATGACACAAAAAATGTTGTATTTGTATCTAAATTACAAAGCGGTCTCCATATGTTTCCTTAGTGTAGGTAACAATAGTGGAGAACACAGCAGCATCTTCTTCACCCATCTGTTGATTTTACTGTTTCAGAAGTCCATAAACTTACAGACAAATTGTTCTGGTTGATCAAGGTGACAGTAAATTCTATCAAACACATGCTCTTCCCCCTCCTGTATTAAAATCACAGCAGGGTGAGTTTGTTTTGCGCCTCACTGAGAACATGATCTATTTTCTGTAGATTCTTCATTACAACAGATGTTAAGTCTGCCGGACAGTAATAATTTAAGACCTGTGGTTTTGACGTTTTCATCTGCCTCAGCTGCCAAAGTTGTTCCCTGCTGTAGCAAGAAACGCCAGTGCGTGTACCAAACTGTAAAGTACACTGCAAAGCCAACAGCAGCAGATAGAAAACAAGCCAAGCCAACATTAGCTGATATTTAAATACTATTATGAATCTTTCAATATATTTCAGCAGCCTGGTGACCAAATCTTTAGATCCAGCACTAATATTGGCAGTGTACTGAAAATATGTACTGTGTACTAGTATTATCAATAGCAAGCAGGCAATCAAAAAAGAGATCAATGTAGAAAATATCTACTTTCAACAAAGCACATTTCTCATAGCACATAAAAGTTATGAATGATGAAACAAATATACACAAAAAGCAGAAATTCCGTCTGTTGTCAATTAATGTTTTGGAACGTGCATAGAACATGTAATTAGTATAAACACCACAAACAAAGAGCCAGGAAAGAGTGTAATCTGTCTTAATTTTGGTTTTTGGTTTTTCCAAATATTTAGTCTCTAAATTTCTGCCAACTTCTGCCCTGTTCTAGTCAGTGTGATCACCTCTCCAAACCTGCCTGCTGCAATGTTTTTTTTTTTATAAGATTTTTATTATATTTTATTTTATTGGCTTTTGAGCCTTAATTTGATGTAGCAGCAAAAGAGTGACAGGAAAGTGGGGAAAATGCAGCAAAGGTTGGCCACTGGTTGGAATCGAACCCATGCCGCTGCAGTATGTGACCCCATGTACAAAGGACTGAGCCGTTGTACACGGGGTGCACAATCTATTAGGTGAGCTACTAACCTGCCAAGGGTAGTTTTTGTTCAGATTTTTATTGGCTGACAGTGTGACCAAAACTATCTATCCTACAAGCGTGATGTGGCGTGGCATATTCTGTCTGTGGTTAACATGGGCACTGAAAGGAAGTGGTGTGTGGCATATACATCCATAAATTATCATAGAAATTGGAAGTCTTCTCAGTAGTGAATATGCAAAGTAGATTACTGAAAAATACTAAGAAAAGTATGGGGGAAAAAAGAAAACTATAACAGTAACGTGAGTAGTTCTAATTTGTTTGTCATTTCCATACATCCTCGATCTCTTGGAGAAGGATGTGTGTTTAGACAACCAGAATTTGCAATCATCAGATCCATATGAGACCTGAGTATCAGGTTCTCTGGTTTGATGTCCCTAGTTGGACACCTTCTTGGAGTGGACATAAGTGAGGGATTCTGCAAGCACCATGATGAATGTAGCAATTCTGTCCTCTGGAAAACTTCCACACTTCTGCTGAAGAATTCATCCCTGGGTACAAACTCAAGGATGAGATAGACATAAGAAATAGAAGTAACCATAGATGTGCAGGATATCGGAGTGCCTGAGGTGAGCTGAGGTAAGAACTTCTCTCTTCAGCCTAGCCCTCTACAGCTGCCTCTTGAAGAGCACCTTCAGAGCCAACCTGAACTCACTTTGTCGCTCTCTGGCCAGACGGACTCTGCCAAATGTACCCTCTGGGACAGCCAATGTTCAAATTGTCCAGATTCCACTGCTCCTTTGGTGCAGAGGTGTTTGCAGAATCATTCTTGGCAGGTTTGATCGGTGGATTATCCAACTTGGCCGATTATGATGCTGGTTTGGCCGGCTCTGGGTTCACCTTGGGCACTTTTGTTTTTTGGCTCGGTTTTCTGGGAACCATGTTTGGACTGTGGTGCAGGATTTCAATTCTGATCAGCAGGGTGTGTGGACTTGACAGACACAGAGACATGAGGAACTGGTTTTTGATACACTCTGATGCTGGGTTCATTCTCCAGATTCATCTGTGGGAATCTACCTCACCATCATACCATTTGACATCACTGAAAGAATTTAAAAGTTTCTTCCTTTGTCAGCCTCCATATTCCTGTATTAAATAACCTGTGTAACCTGTGTGTAGCCGAAGCGTAGAATATTAAAAAAGAACACGCTACTCCTCTCACTGCAGCTCATTAAGCTCATTGGTTTAAGCTCATCATATCAACTTAAGGTAAGTCAGATTAGTGCTCCAACATTTTCATCAACTCAGATCTTCTCTCCTGACTGTGCCAGCTGAACAGTAAGAAAACAAAGTTCAGCCAAGCGGAAGAAATCAACCTGAGGCGATGAAGATGTACAGGTGGGAGGTTGAAAAATGAGGGGGTCATGTCTTCCCCCATCTCCAGTGGATATTAAGCCCTTAGTGACAGCATGAGATTTATTGTAAAACTCCTCAAACACCCTAAAAACCGCGGAAGTTAAAAAATGTTTCTTTTTTGTAAAAAACATGTTGTAGGCTTATTTGCATTCTTGCCCGGAGTTAGATGAAAAGATTGATACCACTCTCATGTGTATATGCTGAGTATGAAGCTACCACCAGCAGCCAACTAACTTAGCTTAGCAAACAAGCGGGAAACAGCTAGCTTGGCTCTGTTCAAAGGTAATGACATCCTCCTACAGAATGTCAAACTTTGAATCCCTTTGAATAAACTGCCAGGTCGTGAATGAGAAAAACTGTGCATGGAAGCACATCGCTCAGGATATGATGCGTGCCAATAGAGTGACAAACAACAGTTTGGTTCACTTTGTTGGAATTCTGGTTTTGTTCATATGATTGTGAACTATTCACATTCTAAATAAAGTGTCAACCTACCCTAACTTATGAGAGTAGAGAGGACATTTTTATATATTTAAAGTATCGAGATCTAGTCGCATACCTAATTTGTCTCTGTCTATAAAGTGCATCATCCAGGAGTTTATTCTGTGGTGAAGATTAGATGATGTTCTACCTGTTTCTCCTTCTCTGCCACAGTCAGGGCGCCCTCCAGTTCATCCAGGTCTCTCCTGAGGCTGCCGCACTCGGCCTCCAGCCTGTCCCTGTGGAGGGCCAGCTGGGCTGAGCAGGCTTCCTCCTCCTCCAGACGGTCAGACAGGCCTGACAGCTGCCGCTCCAGCTCACGCCGGGCCTTCTCCAGCTGGACACAGTGCTGCTCGGACGCCTGGGCGCTCTCCTGCTCCTGGAGGTTCACGAACACAGAGACAGTTAGATGTAGACCTGCTGATGCCAGTGTTGTGTTACATAGCAGCATATGTCTTTCATTTTCAATTCCAGATTTTGGGTTGGCTGAAATAGGCATATCCAGTTTTATTGCTGTACTTTACACAATTTTGTGTTGCATTGAATCTGAGCAACAGGATGCACGTATAGTTTTTGTTACATTTCTATCACCCCTAAGGTTAGAAAAAAAAACTCTCATCTTTAAACCAATTTATAAATTTATGAGTAATTTCCAATTGCAGAAATTGCAATGTACATGTGTGTATGTTTTTTAAAGCACTCTCACTAAAACATGACTCATATTGCATTTTTGTTGTCTTAGTTTCCTGCAATCAAATCATAATATCTCCGATGCACCAGAAATATTATGATTGTTTTAATAATTCTTAACATGACTATAACTAAACTGTAAATAGGCTGTGGTTTCGGCGAGGAGACAAACTACTGTAGTTAACAGAGAAAGAGTGAGAGTCAGGTCAAATGAGGCAGAGAAAATAAAAGATAATTAGTGAAAGGTTAAGGGATAAAATATTAATAAGAAGGATTAGCTGAATAAAAGTGGGTGAAGCAAAAAGAGGCAATTAGTTCATGCAGAGAGGATCTTACCGCAGGTTGTGCCACAAGATGAAACTTATTCTTCCTCAAGTCAGAAGAAACCCTCCCTTTGTTCATTTACACTTGCCTTAATATAGTACAGCAGAAAAGGCAACATGGTGACGTACAGCGCTGACTTGATAAGCGAGTTCTACCAAACATCAGATCACTTAGTCAACAGCCATCCATGTGAAAAGACCTGATTGTGAGACACTGCTCTGGTTACTGTTACTCTCTTATGGACCAGTCATCATGGGCAAGGCATTTGGAACGAGCTAATAGCATACCCAAATATCTGGGCATTTGTGAAATGATCAGGCGACCACATTTCCATCTGCATTTATTTCCATAAAAGTACTTGGTTTGAGTTCTTTCCCTGCCTCTTCTGAAACCTCTTCTCATCATTCTGTTCCACGTGTTAAGTTCTTCACACCTTTAACAAATCTCACTGAGCGATGAGTGAACAGGTGTGAGCAGGTAAGACGGCAAGGAGATCAATCACAGCTTTAACACACAAAGGACTGTACACACACGTGCACGTCTGTAAACACAATATGGTCGTGCATGTACAAGGCACACACACACGTAAGTACACACAGGTCGTTGTTGTACACACTTCTCATGATTAGTGCTGCTATAGAGGCAGAAAACCTTCGACGTGTCTGAAGTCAGTCTCACTGATAATCGATAAAATTATAATTTGCTCTGTAGTAAGTGGATTTTTTAATTTCTGACATTTAAAGAACATCATCATCATTTCAAGTGAGTGAGCAAAAAGTACTTTACATGTTATGGATACAGCTGTTTTTGTTATGGGAATTTTTGAGTGCACCATATAGTACGTCAGTTTTACTTATAACAACATTACAGAAAGAAAGTGGATATGGACAGCATGAATGAAAAGAGCCAGAGATTGAAGGTGAGCTAGATTGGTGAAGAAGGTGAGTACATATTTCTATGAGAAATAAAAAATACAATAACCTGCATGTGTGGGTGAAAGTTTTTCCAGAGCAACATTTTGAGATGTCAGTGCAGAATCATGATGGTTAAATTACATTTAGATGCTTTCTCACTGGCATTGCTTACTGCAACAAATAAATGTTCTGGAGTCAGTCATATCATATCATCAATGTTAATAGTAGTAATAGTTATACCTGTATGACCAGTAAGTATGCTATAAAAAGGTCTATTCTCATTAGCATTGCCTGTTGATGATGTAATTTTGAATACGCAGGATGAAACACTGTAAATAGAATATACACAGGATAAACTAACAGTAAAATTAGCATTGCTGATGTTTCAGAGCGACACTACAGTTGGATATGTTTATTAGCTGCTTGCCTATTGTGACAAAGAAGTTAAAACGTCCATGCTTTTGATGTTTTGACCAGAGATTCAAGATTTTGACTTCAACGTTTGACATCTTGGCAGCCATGTCTAGTTGATAACCCTAGATTTGCAAAACTCTAACACATGTGCACTTGATTTAGCACAGTGCTTGACACTTCACATGCTAGCTATGAAAGATATACCTGGAGCAGCTTCAAAATATTCTTGTCTCGCCAAGTTTAAATTGTTTTCTAACCTTAACCATGATGATGAAGGTTCCCTTAACCTTTACAAAGTATTAATTCCAACACTCCTTTGCATAGATGTCAGATAATTAGAAAGTTCTATCAGTAGAAAGCTGTCGTTGAAGACATTTTCAGTGAAGTCCTAAAGTGACGAATTGGTTATTTGTTGCACTGCACAGAAATCTTAAATCTATATGACAGAACAGTCTACTCTGATAGTTGTATAGTTGTGACAACTTGGTTTGTACAACACCATAGTAATATCTAGTTAGCCTCAAAAAAGAGAAAGTAAGTGGTGATCCGAAAAAGCAACCCTTCTTATGGCTCCATAGTGACAGTACACAATGAAGAAACAATGCAGACAAATCTCACAAGAGTTTTGCAAATCTAGTGTTACCTTTTCGACATGACCCAGATTGGCCCAACCCATAAGACTTTTTCACAGAAGAAGAAGATGAAGAAGAAGAAGAAGAAGAAGAAGTGTAAATAATAAAATGAGTGATGGCTGAATTCCATTACCTTCCATCTTGTCACACTAATGATTTTCTGGGGCACTCGACTGTGACAGAGCCATCATTAATTCTGCTTTCTCTGAGTCAAAATGTCTGCTGTTATAAAGGCTGATTGAGCATTAGCTCTACCTGTAAAATTAGTTTTGCCATACAGTATGTAGAGTCCATAATCAGCTTCTCATACTCTTTTTACAAACCATCAAGAATTACCCACAGCTGCTAATCTGTGCTCCAATGTGGTGCTATAGCTATCCCAATCCAGTTCTTCAGGTTCCGGTTCTGGTCCAGGATCTGCATGGTTTCCATTGGTTTCCTCAGAGTCATCAGAGAGGGAGTGGCAACGCCGACGGCGCCTCGCAGACATCATCTTTACTCACTCCAGTCTATAAACTCCCTTGCGTTGCAGACCTCACCTGTTTGTAGCAACTTGCCCGTCTGTTCTGACAGTTTTTTCCGCGCTACTGCAACGTTAATTATTCACTTCTCTGTCTCTTTCTTTGCTCAGAGGACAGCTGTTCTGGTTGCTCCAGGTGCGTTCAGGCAGGAGGTACAGTACTTATTCACTCAGTGATGGTGCTCCAGTCTGTACTCTCCCAGCAAATCCTCTCTCTCACAACGCATTAGCAGCTCTGCTCACCTTTCTTTGCCTTCCTCACGCTACTTAATCTGTCAGCTTTCTTTTTCTCAATCCTCTTTGTGAGCCTTTTTTTGTTCCTTCTCTCTCTTGCTCTTTCTCTCCTCTCAATCAACCATTCATCCACGTTTCATTTTAGAGTGTGCTGGTATACGCTAGTGAAATCCAACATTCCTCAGTACGTATTCCCAGCCTGCCCACAGCCTCCTACTGCTACCAGTAACCCTATGCAGGTAGCCAACACTCGGTCCACTCTTAGACTGTGTTTTACCACAACGTCCTTGTCTACTGCTTTCTTCCCTTAGTGTAGTCTCCTCCCCCAGAAACAGGTGGTTCTCCCCAGTTTCAGGGGATCCAAAGGTGTCCCATAGGGATGGCGGATGGTGTAGGATGTCAGGTCGGGAGAAAAGCCTTTAAACGAAACGCAGCTCTCAGCTGTAGCATCAAAGCCACACCACAGAAAGACAAGAAAACAAGGGCAGTATTCCAGAGTGCCTTTTCTCCTCTCCAGTCTACGTTATAATTGACATAAATGTTTTGTGCGCCCACGCCCACATGGTCCCCCCACAATGCCACGGCATTCATCTTAGCAGGAACAACGAGGCATATTGTGCTTGGGATTCAAGTGTGGATGTTTTTCTTGAATGAAGCCACCGAGACCTACAAAGACTAGACTAAGCATTTCCATATCTAGAGTTAACATCAAGCAGGGTAGCAAGATTAAAGAAGGAGAGAAGGTAGGAATTTAATAATCCAAGGGGAAAAGTGGCAGCAGAAAATAGATTATTTAAACATGGATAATTACCTTGCTCTTTCAATATGAGAACACGTTGAGAAGAAGAATTTAATTTGATGAATAAAATAAATGTTTAATAACTTCACTGTGGCAGTTCATTGTTGACCATGGACTTGGAGTCTGCAGCTAAAAAAACAACCAGCCTTCAATCATATCAGACCATGAAAGTACAAAAAATCTGTATAAATCTCAACTCAAAGTCCTCTTACAACTTTTTTTCTGGGGTTTTCAGCCAAAACTTATGGCCTTCATGATGCCCAGAAAAGATGGTTGTGATTTAGGTATAACATCTCCATGACAACAGAGCAAACTCCATTTGCTGATGACGACCATGAGATGTGATTGAAAGCACCAGACTAAACTCTACTGAGTAGACATCGAGTTAAATGTTTCTTCTGTCCATCTTTAGTGAGTTATAGCATTGCTAAGTCATAAAAAGAATGTGAAGTATGTAACATAAATAATAAATGAAAAATATATAACCATAAGGAGGAACTGTATAGGAAGGAAACATCCAGATGGATGGGTCTACAGAGAGCCATATGTATACTTTACAGACATGAAGATGTGTACTTTAAAAACTATCCACCTTCATGATATATGCACCTTATCTTTATTATGTTAACACGAACAGAATGTGCAGATCTGAAAACATATGGTAGCCATACAATTTATCAGAGACTGCAGACAGAGAGGCCAACTTAAAGTGGTAACCAACATGCATGTGCAATGATGTGAAAAAAATGCATTAAACTATAATATATGAATTACTAATTATGCATACCACCAAGACAACTTCCAGCACATTCATCGTACAGCCTTTGAGTGATCCTTAGTCTAAACCAAAAGTTGTGGAAAAGCAACTATACATGGCCTTTCTAAATTACATAAAGCTAGAATAACACTGTATCTAAAACTGCCCAAATGTGGACAGTTATACAAGCAAGGATAAGCACTCTGCCAACGCCACTGAGCCATGGAAGACATCCAGTCACCAAAAAAAAAAAAGCATGAAAACATAGGATTTCTGAGAATTCAGACTTTTTTATTTTGACAATGTGGTCTGGGTTCTTGTGAAGGGAGGCAGCACAGAGAGATCTGTTCATGTAACTCCCACTTGAGCTGGAGGAGAAGCCAGAGACACTGAGCTGCTTCTCCAGAAACACTTATGTCCAACACCAACACCCTCATATCTGACAAGAAGGCTGCCAGTGAATAAGATATGCGACTAATTCAAATATCAATGCTAAGGCTTGGAACCAAGAAACGTTATAAAGGGAGGCCAATTTCCTGTTTACACTGCTGTTCTTAAGTCTTATTCATTCAGTGATCAAGAGATCTAAAATTGGAGTGGATAGTTATTACAGAGGTAGAAGGTACCGTGAGGACATGGTTACTGTAGATGAAAGCGTTACAGGAAAGCCCTCTGGTTACACAGATGATCTCTGACTATGTTTGGCTGTTCCATGCCTAATGCAACCCATACTCTGACAGTCACAATTCATAATAGTACCTCCATGAGGTTAAAAAAAAGAAGAAAAGGCTGGCACTTAATTGCCAGCTGTCTTTTAACATCCTAAAGGCAAGATGAGTGATAACACCGGAGGGAAGCGGAGGTTGCGGGTTCAGCTGCCGGATGCTTTTAATATGATATTTACCAGAGAGCCTTGTAAAAAAAACAACCCATGGTAGTAGCTCTGTGAAGCTGCACTTAGGAAGTGCATGAATGCATGACAATCATAGTGTTAAGACAAGGTTAACATGCTGATGTTTGGCATGTTCACTAGATATGCATCCTTCCAAATTAAAAGTTATAATTTGTCACAGTGTTTTACTTTTCTTTTGTTGTTTTTACTTGGGTTTATCAGAAAATTACCAACATGTATGTTGTGATATGACAGTAACAGAAATAAGAAATAAACTGAATATTATTAATGTACTTGACGTAATATTGCATAACTAAAGGGTGTTGAATCATTTTGAGACTACATTGATTCATAACTCTGTAATTTATTGTTAGGTAAACTGTTGCAAACCTGGTGTTGTGTCAGAACCAGAGCTGGGCAAGCAGGCAATGTAACAGGGCTCAGCAGCCTCTATAGACAAAATGAAAGGTGAAAAGACTGAAGGGGATGTTAACAGAAGAAGCTGAGAAGAGGAAAACAGTGAGTCACCGAGTAGCATGTCTCTGAGCAAGAGTAAATGTGGGACAGACTTTTAGTCGTTGGCGAGAGATTGGTAAAATAAAAGGCTGAAAGACAGACACCGAGCTGGGCTGACTGCTGTTGGACTAGTCAGTAACATTAGCTGGCTGCTATGTCTTGTGTGGTTGCATTTGCTTGATGTTTGGCTGTTAACAAAGTTGACAACTCACTAGTTTTATGTATTATGAGTAATGTAACAAATACTCATATAAAAATAACAAATACACGTGTACAGCTGACCATATTTACAGCAGTGGTATAACACTCTGAAACTGGGGGCGCTAAATCACAAAAATACCAATTTCTATGCAATGTTGCTTTGATACAAAATTGTAAACAGTTATAAATACTAACGTGCATGATTAGTAGTATAAAATCAGCCAAACCGCAGCAGAAACTCTTCTATGAGCCCAGAAGCCAAGTTACACTTTTGGTTTTCTTTGGCATACAGTCAGCAGTTCAAGTATGTACAGAAGATGACATCACCAGCAGCCACATCTACTCATCAAGTACATTAGTTTATAGTACTGAATAGTTTCAGCAGCAAGTACATACAGCTATGATAAGCCCAGAGGGGAACATATCTATCAAACAGTCAACACCCACACTTCTAAAATCATGAGTACTTGACTGATTTTGTAACAGTCTTTCAGGCAGTAATGTTGCCATTTAAATTGCTGGGAGTTTCTCAGAGTGCAATGCTGTAGCTTTTTCCTGGAAGCAGTTTGAGCATTGTATGTAGCCTACATACAAACTCAAAATAAAATAACCCAAGAAAATATTCTTTCATTAATTTTGTGCTACTATTTACTAGTTTTGCAGGTATGTGATCATAAACCAAAGTATTGGAAAAAAAGGGACTCCTTAAACCTGATGATGGCACAAGGTGGAAAGTTAGAGGCCAATTGCCAATTATTGTGTGAATAATCTGCAGTCAAACTAGAAAAAGGCACAACAATATAGCATAACTATCAAAGTGCGCCAAATCAAACCTCAACCGGTGAAAAAGAAATTCAGAAAACTTTTGTGTGAATATGACTTTTGTGTTCATTTCATGAATAAATGTGAGGAGGGTTACATCAGTTTTATGATAATCGATTGTGGATGGATTATAGAGCCATGGAAGCCATGAGGAAAAAGCTGTCATGTGAGTGAGGATATTCATTATGTCAGAACTTTGTTTGAGAAAAGTGTTTCCATCTCCCATTAGTTTTTTTCCAAAAAGGCAAAATCCATCTCAAGTGAAGTTCAGTATGCATTTCCATCAGCCTTTACTAATGTGAACTTCATTTTCATGTGCACTTTCATGTACATGAAAATACATTGATGGAAACATGTCTATTGTCTGTGAATGATGAAGAATGGTAATTGAATATCTCAACCTCATGGAGCATCTAGAGGAAAAGTTGGGGATCACCAGACTCATTAGGATTTCATCTGCATTCAACACAAAAATTAATTGCAATCAGTCCAGTAGCTGTTGAGATACTTTAGTCTGGAAATAATGGACCGAAAGAACATTGTCATCTGTACAACTGTGCTCAAAGCAGGGCACAGGAGAGTATACAAAGTTGACTGGAGAATTTAAACATCATATATAGCTGTCAGTAGCTTCCTATTTCTCAATCAGCCTCTACATAAATTCTCTGCGTAGACTTTCTCCCAAACTGAACCTCAAAGTTTATCTCCAATTTGTTCATACGTTCAATTGCTTCCTTCCTTCCCCTTGCCCTTCAACATAAAGTCAGTCTTCCATTCCCTTGCCTCTCTTCACCCTGCCCTTTCCTCCTCTCTCCACCCTCATTCAGCTCTCCCTGCCAGTCTTTTGTCCCACAGTTTGCCTTGGGCCTCAGAAACTTCAGAGCCAATCCAGACTGAAAGTTTTTCCATATGCAGAACTGGGGCATCTGGATAGCTCTGCGGGATTGATCCACATTTATTTCCCATTAAGAGTAATTGAGGGGTAAACAGTGGACTTTTCGCTGTTTATAACCATTAGTACTAAAGATGACTGGAACAACAGTAGAAGCAAATAAAAAATGTTTCTTTTCCATTTTTCTTGCAGTGGTATTCCTCAAATTCCTCATTTAGTTTTGGTGTTTTTGTGCTGCCCTTCTGAATAGGAGTAGATCATCCATGTAAAATTCGAACTGTTTCCAGTTTACTCAGTGCCATTGCCTGCTTCATTTGTATCCTTTTTCGGTAATCTCATGAGTGGGTAGTACTAACTGACACGTCTTTTTCCAGTGGTTTTTCTAAGTTCTCCCTTGGTGCCATTTTTTAGCCATGCGAGCAGCATGGTCTAGGCTGAATTATCTCAACAACTATGGCATGGATTGCCATGAAATCTGTACAAATGTTCATTGTCCCTAGATAATTCTTTTTTCTGTTTTTGGCTTAGGGTTAGTTAAATAGGGTTCTGATGACCTGGGAATGCCCTGATTTTTTTCTATAATGCCACAATTAAATAGACTTTTTTTGGAGGTTTGTTTGCTGAAATATCTCAACAATTATTGGATGGATTGCCATGAGTACTAGAAATTCGGTTGTAAAAAACTTTGGTGAACTTTTGACTATTCAACTAGCGTTAGGACAGAATTTTAACTTGTGCAATGACTTTAGTTTTTAACTGAACATAGTAACGATTACACCTGATAATTATCAGTGTATCAACTTTGTAACTGCAACGATGCTACCTCACTAGCATTAACATCAAAGCATTGTTGTATACTTTTAGGGTCGATTCATACTAAATCAGGCATTGCAGTGAATACACCATTCAGCTCATTCATTTTAATGGGGGCAGTCAGTTTAGGCAGCAGCTGTGGGGGACCTAGAGGATGGTGGAAAAAAACGCAGCAACCTATGGCAAAAAAGTTAAAACTGAATTCATTTTTGGAGAAATGCAACCCTATGTCATGCTATGGTGGCCAATCCAGCGATCAGACAAACTGCTCTACAGTTAGCTTGAAATCTGAACTGAACTGAACTGAAACTGGGCACTATCCAGGAGGAGCTCATAGACTAAACTATGACACTTCCCCACTTATCTCCTTCCTTTATTTGTTTTTTTGCTTCAACATCTGTATCTATGTGTCTACACTGCAAAATAGTAAGAAGCTACCTTTCTGTTTGTTTGAGAGGGAGAGCAATATCTGAGAAACATAGTGGATGAATGAGGAGAGGGAGCACTGATAGCAAGAAAGCTTGTGAATCAGAGAAATAAAAAGTTATTTTCTGATTTTTTCACAGCAGTTCAATACAAATAACCTAGAGCTACAGGCTTGCATAAAATAACAGCAGGTGTTCAGTACAAAACATGTTTTTACAGCTTGGATTGTATGCACTATAACTTAATAATAGTTTTTTTCTGTCTTTTTGTATTGAGAAAATAGTTTAAATCAATTACTTTTCCGGTATTGCAATGAGGAAATCAAAAGAATTTTACTCAGAATACAGAGCAGCAGTGGATTAAAGTTGATTGAGAAGGAAGAATACACCAGTTGAAAGATGTGTGCAGGATCCCTCCAGCTTCAGAAAACAACAGTATAATAAGGAACGGGACAACCTTTCCCTGGAAAACTGGAAGATTTCCTACGGGCAGCAGCAGCACTAAATAGCTCTGACAAGGGGTCACATTTCTCAATGCAGTCAAATCAAAAGGGCTCCAAGGTATGAATAATGCAGGCTGATCTGTCTCCTCCACAGATTAACTTCATTATTTATGGTTGGATAATCTAAGCAGTGAAAAAAAGAAACAGTTGGAGCCAGAGCACACCTGGTGATTTCGAGTCCGTAAAAAGGTAATAAAAAAGGAGTGAGGAGTTACAGTGCTAACACTTTACCTCTAGTGAAATAAAAGACTTAATGAAAGAAGTGTCTGGAAGAATGTGAGTTTTAGAGGAAAAACAAAGTTGTAGTAATCCTAAACCCACTTTAAACCACTTTTTAGACTGACTGTTATAGAATCAGTAAGGAAAAAGCCCACATTCAGGGGTTTCTGACAGTAGTTGTTTGGTTTATGATCATCAGCTATAATTCATTGGACAGAAATCCCTTAATTTACTACCACTCTGATTTTAACTGACAGTACAGACGTATTCAAGGCCAACGTATTCAAAGGACTCATGCAGACAAAGATCAACAGTGACACATGAATTTTGTCATATCCAGACGGCAGTAAAATACAGTGACGAGAGCCTCGGTCCAACTTCTTGAGGCAGTTTACGATGTGTTCCATCGTTCCATCGAAGGCTTCTGAACAGTCTGCTAAGGCACTCAGCAGCAATAATGACCATATCCTATGGGAAACCCCAGAGAGCTTTTCACGCACATTGGCCACAGCAGTGGTGCTCCACACTCTCCTCCAGGAGAGACTCACCCAGACTGGGACACCTACTCTGACAAAATTATTGCTTTTGTAGAAGCTATCTTGAAGTTCAAGCAGTTATTTTGCTTTTAAGTTTGAAGTCTACACTTCCAGTGGTGTAGTAAAGTGTGCCTACCAAAAAACAGATTTCCATTTTGTCAAAAGGGGATTTGTGTGGATTCATTTAGCAAAGGTTTGGATGCTGTTCTCTGCCATGAGAACACATGAATTAGTTTGTAAGATGGGTATACTTTTATTAAAGAATTAAATTGCAAGCCCTTTTCTCAAACAAGTTAGTTATTTATGTCCTTGAGCATGGAAGTTCATACTGTCCTAACAAAATAATCTAAGATCAAAAGGTCCATTTACTATCTTGCACAGCTGCCCTTATGCTTCGAAAGTTAGAAAATGGTCCATTAAGCTTTTCTTTTTGTCAAGAACCTCCATTGAAACAGCAAAGTCAACAATGCTCATTCTAATTCTCTCAGTACTTTCTGATTTTCCTAAACTGTCTGTAGCTTATTAAACAACTTTGTTCCAGATTATGTAAATCTTTAAAAAGTGGTCACAAATTACAATATTTATTCTCTTTTAGCTCTGGTTTGGTCTCCACCAACTCGTGAGGGAAATATTTGGCTTTCAAATCCTCATTGTGTAACTTTTCAACTTTTTAACTTTTTTGTAACTTTGTCATAAAATAACAGATTTAAAATGATTTTGCAGCTACACTGACATGTAATCAGGTGAATGATGCCTCTATGCCCTGCAAGTCTGTTCTTGTACTATGTCACTTTGTACTCCAGCTATGATCACAAACCACCAACTTTCACTGATTTCAGTGGAAAATTGCCTTGGCTGGAAGCAGGCTGATAAGAGCGGAAAGACTAAAACTAAAGAAGTTGCAGAACAAAAAAAAACAAAACAATAAGCTGAAAGATGCTAAACCTTCTGTGGAGCACAGAGGAACTGCAGAGTTGGGTAATATTTGTGGGTTCATCACTAATAATGTCCCATTTTTACATTACACATAGTCATTTCTATTGTTCATATGAAAGTATTGGTTAATGCAGCTCATGGATAAACAACATAGTTTTGCAATTGTTCTCAAAAATGAGTGGCAGATAAATGTGCTGTATTTATGGACTGAATATTTCTAAACAATAATGTGGGTTTGCTGTTCTCACAGTAAAACTTGTGGTAACACCTCTCCGAACCGAAGGGGGTGTGCCACTCAAACAGTCCCCTTTGCAGTAAACCAATCAGTCATACAGTACGCCTCAGGCCAGGAAACAGCATGGTGCCTCACAGCTGAGACTGACAGCAGTCACAGTTAAAAAACACACTCTGTACTCGCTCTACCAATAAAACGATGAGCTGGAAAACGGTCAACACAGCAGTAAAAAGCCACAGAGAGAAACGCAGCATTAAAACAAGCTTGAACACAGTGACTGCCATGATGGCTGCATCTCCCTCTCTCCCTCTGCTAGGGTATCATTATCCACTTAATTTCATCCACCCGAGGTTGGTGTAATGACCACGTTCAAAATCCCTTATCGAGCAGAAATTCAGACTGAATCACAAATCATGTGCGTTCTTAAGTATCAAGTTATTGAAACAAAAGAGGGAAAAATGAGAAAGGAGACGAAGAAGCAAAAAGAGATGCAGCAGTGCACAGCAGCAGACTTACAGCTCGGTATTTAGTGGCCACCTCATTCTTTTCCTTGTTAAGCTGGGCGTTCTGCTCCTCTAGCTCGCGGACCTTGGAGAGAAGTCGGTCACTCTGCTCTATGGCTCGCCTCAGCTCCTCTCTCTCCCTCATCCCTGCCTGCTGTGTATGAACGTTCTGCTGCAACGACAGAGACCCGACCTGGAACAACACACACACACATCCAAATATTCACACATGCACATAGAGAAAGTCTGATATTTCAGCTTGGCTTGGCTGGCTGGCTGAGTCTCTCACTTTTGTTCACTTCTGTCTGGAGTCTGCACTATACTCTCCCCTCTCTCCTCCATCCACTTCCACACACACACACAAACACACACACTCTGTCAAAGAGATTTGCCATCTAAAAGACATTCACATGCATGTATGAGTGCACACACATGTGCCCACATTTCCTCCCCTCTCTCTCCAGACTGGCTTCCTGCTGGCCTTCATTCACTAAAACAATATCAAACTTTCTTCCTGTGCAGCTGCATTGCTGCTGAGTGCTCTGGAGCCAGGTAGATGAGAAAGATAGGCACATATGGCACTGTAACCCAATATCTCATGTTGGGTGTGTTAGTAATTCTTGTGGTAAGACTAAATGTCTTTTTTAAGTCGTCAACTGCATAATGCAACAAGTAATCACAGCTAAAGCTTAAGTGGATTTCAGCAGTATATACATATTATTGTTTTGGCACTTTTTGGCATGTTGGCAAGTAGTTCTGTCCAATATACAGTTCTTTGAGCTGTTATTTGGTCTGCAGCAACTCCAGAGAAAAATATCACAAGTTAGTCACTAACTTTGTTAAGTAATAGCTGGAAACAGCTGCTTGTTGTGGCTGGAAACCAGGTTAATGAAGGTGATGAAAGTAAACCAAATAGTAAGTTGGAGTTAAAGGCTGTTGATTTCATACTCATTTAATCCATTTGAAAATTGATGGCTTTAAAGCTGAAAGATGTGTAATCCCCCCAGTCATATTACTGAAAAAGACATTGTCCCATATAAAGAAAAGAAAACCCCCTGTTGAATGCACCACCATGGTCCATTTTGCTTATAGTTATTATAGTCACACTAATATTGATGTACCATGAAAATGTAAACAGAGGCAACATTCTTTTAAATGTATTTTGTTGCAAAAGGCTACTAAACAAAAAAAGTGGAGCAATGCAGATATAAAGTGTAATATCAGACCTTAGTTTGATATTTTAAGATATTAGCAGTTAAGACAGTCAATTTGAGACTATTTTCCAAAATCAAAACCACTTACGGCACTTTTTTTTTTCCTGGTGCAGTTGACTCCACCACTCTGGCACCTCAAGCCAGTTAAAACAAACACTATGAACTGTAAAAGTCTTCTGTCACCCAGACCTGATCACTACATGGTACAGAGGCCAAAGATCAAAGGGTGAGTTCAGCTGGCAGTGTGTAGTTGATCAGAGGCAGACGGTAATGTAAAGATGCTGTTGGTATGTGAGCTGCACTTTATTGCTGGGGAGAGCTGCTCTGAGTCCCTCTTCCTATCAGAAGCACCTCACCAGTCGACCAGACCACATAGAAACAGACTCACAGGCTAAACAGACGTCTGTCAACCCCTGACACACTGACATAAACACAATAATGTTCTGCACACACTAGGACATAAACTAATCTGGAGTTTTATGGTAGAGTTCAGATTGGAATGAGAAAAATCCTGCCCTGACTCCACGTCTTAATATCCCAAATAACAGAGTGGTTTGTATCAAATGAAATGAACTGGTGTATCTAGTGAGTTATGAGTCTAACTAATATGAGGTTTCTGATTATTTTTCTGTTTTTGTATTTACAGCGTTGTTATGTAATTTCTTTTAGATCAGGTAGTCTCATTGAGGTTATGATTTGTTTTTTCAAGAGATATCCAAGAACAAGAAACATTCATAGTCAATAACAAGCAGCAAACAAGAAACAACACATACAACCAACAATCACTTAACAAATAGAATTAATAATACCAATTATAAGAGTAATGAAAACATCAGGTAATTAAGTTTTAAATGAAGGCAATGAAAGAATACAGCTTGAGGGCAGTTTACAGTTCATTCCATTCAAAATGGTACGTACTTCCTGAAACTAGCTCTGCCACAATTGGTACTTACATACAGTATGACAACTCCCAAGGAATTGATAGGGCCATTGATAGGACCCCAGAGGGTTGCGTAGTTATTAGATCATGTATCGCAGTTATAAGATTTATTTAAGAGAAGAGGTGATGTGGTCATGAATATCATGGTATGATTTTTGTGGTACAAAGAGCAGTGATGATGGGGCAGCATGACAGTAAAAGTTTTTATAGGGTTCAAGTTGTAGCCTCAAACCCAACAAACATTATACCTGACTCTGCATTTTTTAGGTAGCTGTTGTCTTGGCTCTACAACTAACAACATTACTGAATTACTCATGCTGCTCTCATCAGTATTCTTTCCAGTCAATAAACTCTAAATGCATTGTGCACGACCTGACAAGCACCACAGAGCTGATAAAGTTAACAAATAGATAGTGAACATAGTGAATCATTTATCAGCGGAACGGAATATTACCTTTATTGGTGGAGACCAAAGACAGAGCTAAAAGAGAACTCATAATGAACCCGCTTAGCAGCCAGAAAGAATCCAAATAAATGCTAATGTGCATGCTACCACTACTATAACATGTGTGCTGTATCAACTTTATGAGGTGAAAAAATGTCAATGTTGAGTTTGGAAGTTCTTTTAGTTATTCCCAAAGGACCAAAACAATCAGTTTATTTAGGTTTATTTCATTTGATTGTTTGACTGATTGATCTAGTTTGATTTTCTTCTAGTTTTTGGGAGGTTAAATGTTGAATACGAATACCAAAGTTACTTCTATGATTCAGTAGGAGTGAAATGGGTGCCACATAAAGTTTTAATAACATGCTTGTCAGAGACACAGGAAGATGTTGTGATGCACTTGGTCATTTAAAACAAGTACATGATGAAGAAAGGAAAGCATGAAAGGCAGACTGATGGTGAGTCACAGCGAGGGTTGGGCCATATAATATTGTGTCATCGGCATAGAAGCGGATGTTAAGGATAATTGGGAACATTCAGGTTTGTTCCTGTGTGAAGTGAATAGTAATGTCAGCTGTGTGTTGTCTGCACTGAATTCTAATGACCATAAACATGCACATTTAATTTTACGCAGCAAACAACCCTGACCTACATGCACCATCCAGGGCAACTAATGTGTCTCACAGAAAGCAGTTTTGTATTGCACGCATTTACACATCATCGCCAGTCTGTTTTATTTTAATTCTCTCCACTCCTAACAAGATTCTACAAGTAAATTTGGCTTTCCTTCCAAAGCAAAACAACAAAATGAAGTTTCCTTCCTTGGAAAAACAGATGTGAGCTGATTTTCCGCAGTGAGATCTGAAGAAGAAGAGGTTTAAAAGGGAAAGCTGTGTTACAGAAGACAGACAGACAGACAGAACACACACACACACACACACACACATAGAAAAAACCTGTTGCTGCTTGAGCGCCGGTATCTGTGCCATTGGAAAAGAGTCATCATTAGCTCATCTCTCTGAACCCTGACACTGACTTTACCTCTCAAACCTGACAAACTGTTCAGTTTGTCAGTGGGGAAATTAGACAGGGAAATGTGGTATCATCTTTCTTAAGCATGCGGCAGTAATTGCCGTGTTGTCCAAATAAGATTTAGGACATGTGTGTTTTAACTGCCATGATGATCAGCCTGCTGACACACCTGAACTTCCTTTGCCTGTAGTCAGTTTAAACACACAATATATTGACCTGTCAGTGCAGGATTTACAGTCACACTCAATGTCAATCTGCACACCGATGCCAAAAAAGCAGAGGAAGATAAATGTGACACATCAATGGCTCACCTTTAGCATGATCACAGGGCTCAGCCTGTTAAGTCGGCGCTATTGTTGAGAACGCACAAATTAAATGCTCTCTTTGTTGCAGTACAATCCATCTTTGCATGATGGATGTGAGTTACTTCGGCAAAGCTTTCCTGTTTTGACTTGAAAGCTCAGGGATGTTTGTCCAATCAAACCTGCAGAGCAAAACAGGCACACAGTGCACTCCTCCTCCCCATAAACATACTTTCCAACTGTCTGTCTGATTCACAGGTCTGTAAAATCCGTTGCTAGTGAGTTTAAAATATGATGCTTTTCTCATTTTTCACATTTTTTCCTAAATGTAGCAATGCAGCAGGAAACCCCCCCTTTTTCTGATTCCTGGCATTCATAGTCTGAGTGGAGTTAACTGGGATATTAATCCCATTATTTCCATTGTTTTTTTTATTTATTTGAACAGCTGTTCACCATTTCAACTCCTATTCACACCTGCTACTGCCGACAGATTCAAGTCTGTGAGCAATGTACCAGTGTACCTACATTGTCTCACTCAGTGTCTACACTAGCACACATATCCAACAAGCTGGACTACTTTTGAGCAAAGAAATGAAAACATGATAACAACAACATACGTGCAAAATTCAGGTTTTCAAAGCTTTGCATGACTTTTAATTTTGTCAGAGTTTGAGGCTGGAACTGTTTTGATGCTCACATCAATCACCTGATTCACCACAAGGAGGAGCTGTTCACTTGCGACTTGCCAACTTGCGCCACCTTCAGGAAAGTACAGGTACTACTTAGCATTAGTTTAGACATGCAGATGTGGACATGATGATATTGCTACCTATGGGCAATGAAAATAATTGCTACTGCAAACCTGCAGACAAAGACTGTTACAAACTGTTACAAGCTACATTTTTAGCTGTCTTGTTCCTTGTTTGTATTCAAGGTTTTCCATTTAGACACCTGCTCACATAAGAAAGTGGCAGATCGGTGGTGCTACAATCGAAATAATGACTGTTTACAGGCTAGTCAGTAAACTACTGTTGCTGGTGAGCTACTTGCCAACATGAAGCCAACCGGTAACACAAGTTTTCCAAGCAAGCTAGCTAGGTAGATAAATAGACAAAAAAGTATTGTTTCAAAGATTGGTCTCTTAACTCTTGGCTGTGGAACATTAAATGTTAGCTGTAAGATTTATTATTATCATATGTATATGGATTGAGATTAACGTTTTTTATTTGCACACATAGACAAGAGCAAAAAACTGAGTAACAGAAACAAAAGTGACTTTTCCTTTTTCCTACTGTGAACTCTTCTCTGTACGTGTCCAAATATTTAGTTAACTGCAGCTCTAACACAAATATCCTGCAGGTGCCACAATTGCAGCAACCATTATTTCCTTAGAATATCTGAATGTGCTGGTCCAAACAGCTGTTACTTTTCCTGCCTGTACAGTAGGTGGCACAGGTTAGAGGTTAAGAACTGCAAACTTGGGTGCACCTCATCGCAATCAATCACATTGTGTTCAGTTACTGTTCTGCATTCGTGCAGAGGAGTGTTCATACTGTACAGCTTAAGTTCAAACTGCTCCCAGGTGAATGGACCGTGGGGCGAAGGCTGGCCCCTGGCTGAACTCTGGATCCAGGTCATGGAGGAAGGCACAGCCAGCCTTTGATCACTGGAGTGCCTCACTGTTCACTTACACTCATGTGGTCGACTGGCTGCAGGTCACGTACAATAACAGCAGCTTATAAATCATATCAATGACATGATTGTTGTCAGGTAATTGCAATGGACAGATAACTTTTGACATTATAGGTTCTCTTCTGTGGCAGCTATTGTCCTGATGGGGATGATTGGAATACCTGACATAGTTGGACTATAGTACAAGTAGATTACAGACAACACCGTCTGTGGTTATGTTGAAGTGAACAGACACAAACATAGTATTATCTGAAAATCACTGGTTTTTAATTTAGCACCTTGTATTATAAGATAAAACACACACAGAGGTTCAAAGTGGTTTCTCTGACCCATGAAAACACTCAAGTGTAATAACGACCCACATGCAGCATCATCAAAGTAGAAAAATACAGAGCTCTTCATGTCTTTTGTTGGCTGACTCGGCTGTGTGTGTGTGCTGCATGTGTGTGCGGGTATGAAAATACAGAGGGAGACAAGAACTAGAAATCAGACCAGCATCCAACTACTGAAAAGAGCCATCATGGTGTGCAGCGGAGGGAAGGTGGTCAGTCACACAGTCATAAATCATAGATGGACAGATAGCGAGCAAACATGCCAGATACAGCAGTGAGGCATGTGCAGTGGTCCGTCATTGGATGTTGGACTGAACAGCAGGTCAAATGGAGGTTATTCTACAACACAGTGGTTCATAACCTTTTTGGCTTGGTGACCCCCCTAAATCCTTCTTGTGATGGGTTGCATACGTCCACAAGTGGTGAGAAGTTAAAGGAAAAAGTGATTTTCCCTTCTCACATTGTTCCACTTGGACCACTTTTAAAGATTTAAGAGGAAGGAAAACCTAGAACCCAGTCGGATCCAGAGAATATAAAAAAATTTTTTAAAATAGTTTTTTTATCTAGATATATATATATATATATACCCCACCCCCAAACTTGCAATTTAGATTCATTTTGTGACCCCAGCTGCTTGGGAGCCACTGCTTTATTTTTAAGGTCCAATGGTTGCTTTAGCTCCCATGATGGCCTGAATCTTACATTTAAATTCCGAGATGGTAAATATGAAGTAAATATGAATACAAAATATAAAGTACTCAATTACTCAACTGAATTATTTTCATTGACTTTAAAATTATGATTATGATTTATGACTTTAAAAACTGACATCAGTGCAACATTGTTCCCTTACATTTTGTCACCCACTATTTTTTTTTTTGTGATTTCAGTTGCACAAAAGCATGAAACTTTGTCAAAGATCCTTAAAGGATAGTTCAGGTTTTCTGAAGTAGGGTTGTCAGTGTGTTACCTACAGTAGACAGCGGTCAACATGCTCCCAGTTTGGAGAAGTAGACAGAAGGAGAGGATGGAAGGACGCAAAGCAGTGCTGTGGACAGGGTCAGCAGAGAAAGATGTTTTAACCGCCTAAAAAAATTGTTTAAATGTATGCTGCACTAAGAATATTCTCACTGCTTTACCTTGCCATCAGACATCTCACAACATTTGTCTGTACCACGCTGTGTGTATTACATCACAGATCTGATGGCAAGTTAAAGGGGTGCAAATATTCTCACTGTAGCATATATAACATATAGCAGACCTTTTTGTGTGGTTAAAACACATCTTCCTGCTGATCCTGCTCTACATCTGTGCCAGGACTTCTGTCTGCTTCTCCAAACTGTTATCATGTGACCAGGATTCACACTTTTGACACCTGAGCAAACCACATCCGCTGAAGATGTAAGGTGCAAGGGAAAAACTACTATTCCCAAGATTAAGGGTGACCTTTTACCCTCAATCTGAAAGTGCACTTTATCAAACACTAAAATCTCCAGTGAAATGAGTTAATGAAGCTGCTGGGATGTCAAATGAATCAACAATAACATTATTGAAGAGGAGAAGAGGAAGAAAATAGTAAAAAGTCCAAATAAAATCAGTTGAGCTGGAGCCAACTTAGCTTAGCTTAGCATAAAGACTGAAACTGGGTGACAAAGCTAGCCTTTTAAAATGATTAAATAATAATACCCAGACTGTCATCACCTCTAAATCTCACTATGAGCACAAGTTCTGTCTTGTTTATTTAATCCGGGTGCACTGGGCAACCTCCATAGATGTAGTTCCCCTCTCAGCTGTACTTCAGATCTGTTTGTAAGTGGACTGTTGTCGTGTTTTCAGCCGGTCTGATGCTTGTCTGTGTTTGCATTCCTCTGGAGTGTGTGTAGGTATGTGTGTGTGAGCGTGAGAGAGAACAGAGACAAGTCTGTGACATTCGTAACCCTTTAAGGCTGATTTACTAACAGCTGTAAATTATGAGAAGAAAGCCGAAAAATGAGACGTTCAGCCACTTTAGCTGACAGATAGTGCATGTACACTGTACAGGATCCTGCACACTCTGACGCCCCCTGTTGAAAAAAAGCAGCTCATCTGTTCTAAGAGGCGAGGGCCTGCAGTGAGGAGGAGCCCTGCAACATGCTGGAGAACACAGTGACAGACAGAAAACAGGCTCACACTGGATGAACTGATGAAGGACAAGGATGGAATGAGCGAGGGACAGAAACAGAGAGAAAGAAACAAGGGAGGATAGAGAGGAAGAAGAAGAAGGTGTGTCGGCTCCTTACGTGTGCCAGGGGTCGGCTGTGCAGAGCGATGGTGGGTCTGTACTGGTGGAAGTCAGTCTGGATCACACACACTCTCTTC
The DNA here is from genome assembly GCF_000972845.2 of Larimichthys crocea. Taxonomy (NCBI): domain Eukaryota; kingdom Metazoa; phylum Chordata; class Actinopteri; family Sciaenidae; genus Larimichthys; species Larimichthys crocea. The sequence continues at coordinate 3,302,361 of NC_040026.1, forward strand.
TCCATCCTCACAGCTCACAGCTGCCCATGCTGTCTTCACCCAAGCGGGCTCTGGGGAGGAAGTGAAGCATGTGCGTGTGTGTGTGCTGTCTTCAGCCTCTGGGTGTGTGTTTGTGTGTGTGTGTGTGTGTTTGGGAGAGAGAGAGACAGAGAGAGAGAGAAAGAGGGTGTGTAAGTGTGTGTGAAAGTGTGTTACGCCTGTTACCTGACCCTGAGAGGGAGGGAGGGAGGGAGCAAAAGGAAAACACGAACGAGCTTGAACAGCCCCCCCATCACACACACACACACACACACACACACACACACACACGTGCATACACTCACCTCTCCTCCCTGCTGCCTAAAGCCACACCGCCTTCTGACAGCAGAACAACACCGGGAGACAGACTTCCAGCCTCCAGCAGAACAATATGCAACCCCCACCAACACACACACACAGACACACACCCACACACACCTCATCTTAGAAAAGTACATTCCTGTGCAGACGCTCCAAAGCGGTTTAATTTGCAAACAAAATATGTCAATTCACAAAAAACAAAAAACAGGTATGCATGTAAATCACTCAAATCTATTAGCATGTATATATGAAGGCTGGTGGCTAACTTCTATTTGTAGCTGAAACAAGGAAAATGAAAACTTTTGCACATTTTGCACAAAGTTTCTGCTTTCAAAATTGTCATTTAAAAAAAGGAAATATGTGTAATCAGTAAAATAAACCATGCTGAAAATATTCAGATTGCATTTCACAGCATTGTCAATCTCAGTGCCTTTTATATGATTGTACTATTGTTGCTGACACATCTTTTAACATCTGTAAACAACATTTGAATCTTGTAACTGGTTCCAGTTTTAACCATAGACTATAAAACATGGATGTCGTATCTGTGACGTCACCCACAGGTTTCTGACGCTGTGAAGCTCAGAGTGTGGTGATTCTGGTCTAAAAATCAGCAAAGACATGAATCATCATTTGAGCTGAGGCAGGCTGAACGATACCTGTGTGGCTCAAACAAGCCATCTGTAATGGCATCTGCCTGTCAATCAAAGCAACCACTTTGTTAATTCTGCATAACTTTAAGCCTTAATATCATTTGAACAGGTGAGTTGTATATAAATTCACCCTCAGTACAGTTGTCATGAACGGGGAAATTAGCTATAGAGACCAAAACAGTTTTTTGTACCAGGCTGTAAACATGTTTATTTCTGCTGTGAAGTTGGACATTTGAACATGGGGACTTATGGAGACTGACTCACTTCTGGAGCCGGCCTCTAGTGGACGTTTGAGGAACTGCAGTTTGTGGTACTGCATTGGCTTTGCTTGATTGCTGCTTGGTTTTAACTGAAAAAATACATTATTCTGTCGTTTAATCTATAGCACATCATTGATACAAGTGTACTTACCTCAAAAGCAAATGTAGTTTCTTAGATTGTTAAAATTAATAATTGACAGTTGACAAAAAGTCTACAATCATGCAAGCAGCTCTGCTGGGCTGCAGGCACTGTGCTGCTTTGAGCTTCATGCTCACATCAGCGTGCTAACATGCTGTAAAAATGTTAACTTGCTAAAAGATGTTTACCATGCTCACTGTCTTAGTTTAGCGTGTTAGCACACTAACAGGCTTGGATGGGCACTCTGGCAATGCATACCGGATAAGAAACACCAGCGATGTGGGGAAAAAATGTAGGAGAAAAAAATTGATGTGGGAGTTACAGAATTACAAAATTAGATTAGAAAACATTATAAATCAAAATCCTGCCAGCTGCAGTGATAACACTGTTAGTGTCTAAATGCGAGCTGAGAAAGAGGAAACAGCCAGATGACAGTTGGACAGATGAGCAGCAGGGGCGAGAAGAGGAGGCTGCTGCTGAGAATAACCTCCCTGCAGGTGATACTGCAAGTGCTAACTCATGCAGCGACATGTACAGCCAGGTTGATATCTACTGCTTAGCCTATAAATAGCCTGATATTGCTTTATGCAAGTGTTTATGTTGGAAACAGGGCCAGACAAAAGTTGCCTGAGCCAAGTCTGACAGGTGTGGGCTGGGAATGCATTATTTTGCACAATTTCGTGCAAATTTACGATTCATTGTATCTATACTGCACTAGTATTATTAAAAATTAAAATGATACTTTTCAGACAAGTTTTATTGTTTTTAAGAATGGAGTAATCTTTCTATACGGACAGAACCCAAGTCCAGTTCAGTGTGTCAGATCCACAGGCTTTGTATACAGAATATGGAATATGTTCTCTGTCACTGTACTGTATAATATGTACCTTAAAAGGAATCTATAGAAACGTTGAGTCCTTGCCCATGGAGTCTGGCCTGTTGAACTGCCATGTTTCTATAGTGGCCTAGGAAGGACAAAGTAAACACAGGCTCTTGATTGGGACCAAGCAGCAATCTCCATGGCTGTGAAGTGAAGCCAACGTGGAAGCGCCAGAAACTGCAGTCCCTATAACGTCCACCTGAGGCTGGCTACAGAATGAGTCAGTCTCTATAAATCCCCATGTCCCCTCCAACTCCTAGCTTTATAATAAGGCTTAAGGTTATGCATAATTAACAACACAGGTGCTTTGTTTGACAGATTGATTTTTGCAGTGTAGATCAAAACCCGTGAAGGAAGTTCCTCTGCCTCTGCCAACTTTTTCTGAAGTGTGTGATTAAAAATGTAAGAAAAGAAGAAGACATGACATGTAACACATAAATCTGATGCAAAACATGTAGCAGACAAGTTCTTTCAATGAAAAAAGAAAAAGGTGTGTCTTCTTGATAAGTCAAAGAACTCTACCGCATCACAAAATCCATGGAACAATCAAAGAGTCAGCTTTCATAAAAAGACACAATCTGCTGAGGCAGCGTTTTGTTAAAGCCTTTGAAATCCAATTGTTCATGTGGAATTAGCAGGTCTCAGAAAGGACTCATCAAATAACGAGCTGCTCTTATTTCTGAACCCATCCCGCAGTGCTTTGCTGCCTGCATGTGCCAATGTGTCAGGTAGTTTTCTTCTCACTAAAGATCTGTGGCATCCACTGGCTGCAGGCGGGAGGAAATCATGCACAAAATGATATGTTTACCTCGCAACAGAGGTAAAATGACAGCAGAGGGGTAATTTATTTCATTTCATCTCAGGGGTATGAAGGGAACAGGTCATTTAAGTTTTTAATCAGGCTGGCAGTGGAAACTCGGGATAGTTGCAGACTTATTGTCTGACAGGGGATCAGATGACAGTCGACTTTTGGCTTGTGTTTCTCAGAGCACCAAGTCGAGCGGATGTCAGCATGTGTGCAGTGCTCAAGAATTTGACCTCGTGCCCATGAAAAAAACGCAGTGTATGTCAAAATGAATTTATACTTCAGCTATATATACAGTATGGAGTCTCAGCAAGCTGTGCTGCACCACTGCACGTCATTTTTCAACTTCAGTTTAGGTTTACCGCTCATCAGGGCGATACTTGAGCATTTCCTGTGATTTTAAAATCTAAGATCTTCTTTGTCATTTCTGGCATCTAAACGCTCTGACCTTCAACATTTACATTTAGTCATTTAGCTTTATCCAAACGACTTACAGAGTGACAAGGACATGTTAGTGCAGCAAAAAGTACTGTGACAGGTGTAGAGGGGAGATAGATTCATCATGTCCAGTTGTTGGTAGTGTTGGAAAGATCCTCTCTGAATGGGGAACAACAGATGAGACGTTTAGATTGCCATGAGTGTACAGGTGGCAGAACCAGGCGTTATTCATTGGAGGAGCGCAACGGTGACTACTTTGTAGTCAGCATTAGCAATCTGAATCTATTGTGGGTTGCTACAGGTAGCCAGTGAAGCTCTTTGAACAGCGGGGTAACATGTGACCTTTTGAGCTGAGTGAAGAGCAGGCGCGCTGCTGTGTTCTGGATCATCTGAAAGGGTTTTACTGTGAAGGCTGGGAGGCCCGTCAGGAGGGCATTACAGTAATCTAGTTGTGTGATGACAACAGCTTGTATCAGGAGTTATGTAGCATGTTAAGTTAGGTAAGGCCTTTTTTTTTTTTATGTGAAGCTGCATGCCCGGGCAAACGATCTTTTTAAAGCTGCACCATTGTACTAGTCACCCATAATGTCAAATCCATACTGAATTACCATTAAACTGAACATTAGGTTTGGTTGCTCGTCTTTTAATAAAGAAATACTTACAGTTATCATATAACTGATGCTAGCATCTAAACAGTCACTTTACATACATTGTCACACAGGCTTAAAAGTGTACAGTAGTTTACACTGCTAGCTGATTATCTCATTAATTGCCAGTAGTTCCTCATAGGATGCTGATTGGTCCAAACTACTGTGGTCCAGACATAAGCGCATAGCTCAAAGCCTGGCAGGATGGATTCTCACATGAACTCAAATGTGATTTCAGGATCTAAAGAGCCCAGTTGCTTTGCAAGATTTACCCTGGCAGGGTGCCACAAGGCATGGTTAGTTTTGAAAAGAGACCAAAACAGAGTTGAAAGGAGAGCTACAGGTGGCCATAAACAGTTTGATGGTGATTGTCTGCTGGCATATTCACTGTAACAATCGTCTAACATGATAATATATCAATAACACGTTTTCAGCTTGTGCTTCAGCACTTTTTTGTGTTAACAATGGATCATTATGAGGAAGCAGAAGCTATTATGGACAATTACTTCACAACTCTACAGTTACCCTTAGCTTTATGGACGAATTTAGCATCTTGATTGTTTTGGTTTTACCAGCACTATTTTAAATTAATTTTAAAGTTAGGTTTAAAGTTCTCATAAACTCACTGTATACAAGCTACAGAAGAGCTAAAAAAATACTGAATACTGGACTCAAATTCTTAAGTTGGTCAAAAACACAACTGTATTTGAATACTAATCTTTCTTTCTGTCTGCTGAATGTACAAATATGCAGCTGTTTGTCATCTCTGGTGACTAAAGAACTCTCACCTTTTATTAAGTGTCAGTGCTGAAAAAAAGAAAAGTGTACAAGTATACTTAAAAGGTGAAATGGAAAAAGTGCTGACAGTTTCCCAGGCTGCCTTTTCTAAACCAACTTGTACGTTCCCCAACAACTAATGACCTAACGAAAGAGCTAATATCAATCAAGCCATTCTTTCTGAGCCCCTTCACAGAGCACTTGTTTCTGTAAGAGCTTTACAGATTCAAGAGGAATTGCTGTGTTGCACCCTTAGCGTTCTTGTGGAGCTTATCTTTGGAAGGGATTTACCCTGGCAGGGTGCCATGTCTTAGAGAAAGCCACCTACTGTTTTAGGGAGGGTGGTCGTCCCATAGCTGTCCAGACAACCACTGACAAAACCGCCACAAATCCATCACCCCAACCAAACTGCAAACCGCTGACTCTTACCTAAAGCAAACATACAGTGTACCCCTTGTGTTTAAGATACAGTTATATATGCGTGTACATTTGCCAAGACAATTAGGGGATTTAATCGGCCCGTCTACCTTGCTATAGGCTAAATGCAGTTAACAGTAAAGCACAGAGTTGCTCTTGTCAGAACATGAAAGCAAACTTGATTCACAATCATGAAGTGAAAAATACTTTTCATGAAGCAGCAGGATAACCACCAGCTTTTACCTGTTAATTGCAGTAATCCAGCTGCCTTCTATCAGAGTGTAATTACAGAGTTTGATTTGTAGCACATCTACCCACTGCACTAAGAAGTCTGTCTTTGGCTGCAGACCTGGGATCAGCTAACTTTCGCCACAGTAAGAAGAGGTGCAGAAGAGAACAGTTGATTCTGATCTGGAATCAGAGGAGGCATCTCTCTGCTCTGTGTCTTGCTCCAGCTTGTTCGTCTGGCTGTGCATGACACATGTTTATGGAATTTGATTAATTAAAGGTTTGAGTTGGCAGCTGAATCTTGACATAAAGATTACAACTTTGGCACAAAAAAAGAGGGGCCCCCTTGTTATCAGCCATGTACATGTGCATCCAGTGACATTTTGCACATGTTGTGGTCTAAATTCACAAAGGCATTAAAGGGATCACGTAACACCCCATCAAGCAAGGAAAATGCTGTGGTTAAAGGTATAGCTTGACATTTTAAGAAATATCCTCATTTGCCATCTTGCTGGGAGATCGATGGGAAGATTATGCTGTCTCTGTTGAATATAAAGCTACAGACAGTCAGTAGTCAGCTAAGTGTTGCAAAAAAAACTGTAAACAGAGAAACACCTAGAATAGATCTGTCTGGAAATACACAAAATCAACCTACAAGCACCTTAAAGTGCAAAAATGACAAGTTGTGGAAGATTTCAAGAAATTTCTGCTCCTGGCAGAAATAGAACTTGTTGTTTTTAGCCATGCTAAGAATACTAATAACAAGTTTAGGATGGATTCCCTTGAAATTTTGTACATAAATCTAGGGTCCCAAAAGAATGAGTGTAATAACATTATTGATCCCAGTACCAACAAGTACCATCAGCAGGCCAAAATAAATCCAGTACCTTGCCTGATATGAGCATATTCCCACCAGCCTCAGCTGTACTTTGTGTGTAAAGACAGTATAAAACATGGACATAGTATACGGGACGTCACCCACAGGTTTCTGAAGAGCCATTGTCATAAACAGGGATATTAGCTATAGAGATTTTTTTGTACCAGGCTGTAAACATGTTTATTTCTGCTGTGAAGTTGGACATTTGAACATGGGGACTTATGGAGACTGACTCGTTCTGTAGCCAGCCTCAGGTGGCCATTTGAAGAACTGTAGTTTTTAGCACTTCAACGCTGGCTTCATTTCACAGCAATATTGCAGAGGTTGCCGCTTGTTTTAGTGCTAACTTTGCTAACATTATACCTGCTAAAAATCATTGTGAGTATGGTAGCTAGCATGCTTACATTAGCATTTAGCGTAAAATGAGAGTTGCACGTACGTGGATTTAGTTACTTTAATACAGATGGAGGCAAGGTGTTTCTCACTGTTTCCAGTCTTTATGCTAAGCTAAGCTAATTGATGGCTATCTGTACTTTCATATTTACTGCACAGATATAAGAGGTAAGGTATAAGATATCTATTCTCTCATCTAGTTTCCAAAATGTTGAATGAAGAGATGATTAAGTGCAATGTGGCAAAACATGCATAACTGTAAAGCTGAAGAGAATTTCATATTATTGTAAGGATGAGAAATGGTCCACACCAGCACGTCAGCGATAGCACAACTTGCAATGCATTATGGTCTCCATGATAAGTTCTGTTTACACTGTGATTTGTCACTGGACCTTTTCAAACCCGTAGAGACAGCAGTAGAGTTACATGTCTGCTGTGCTGAACCCTGGGTAATGAATTACATTGCGTGTTATCCTATGTCTGGAAGACAGAGTACCCGCCGGCCGCTCCTCACTGCTCTGCAGCAGCTTTACATAGAGAGAATTATCTCCATAAATCATATGGATCTGTTTCTGCAGAATGGAATATATGTGTGGAAACAGCTGGGAAATATGGAAAATGACAAACAGATCTCTGGAGGAGCACATTTCTGTTGATAAAGAATGTAACACTATCTGTTGCTACATAAGAAACGGCTTATCTGACCTTACTAACTCGACTCAACATGGAAACCTGAGGTCCTTTGTAGATACAAGTTTTTGTCAATAGCGGCTGGATCCCAAAGACAGATGAAGGGTTTCCCTTGAAGTGCACATGTCACCCTCTAGTGGCTAATCATCCCCAGTCCTTTTGACAGAACAATTTCACCTCAAGGTACATTTAGTTCTGCAGCTTTGGATCATGTCATATGATCTTAATTAGCAGTTGGAGTTTGGCCAGTTGTTCAAATTTCCATTTTCCACCCCGGGCACTTTAAAGGGCCAGACTGGTGTGTTTACGGGTTTTAGCTTTTTAACTACACATATTTTATTCAAATGCATGCTGTACAGTTTGAGAGTTTTGAATGTGTTTTATCTACTTTCCCACATCAGCAGACTGAGTTTTCATGGAAGTGTAGATGTGCATGAGCACTTTTTGTCTACTGTTTTCATGGTTATGAATTAAGCTCCATTTCCAAGTACTATTTTTGACTTGCAGCACCATGTCAGAGGTAAACGCACACAAAATAGGGAGGAAATCCAAACTAACTTAGAAAAAGTCTTAAAGAAATAACCCTGATGATTTAAGTGAAACAAGTGATGCTATCAAGTTGCATTATAGGAATTGTAGGATTCAATGTTTTTGGAGGTTTTTGGTGTGTTTTTTATCCCCAATGGACTGAAAAAAATCTTAGTCCCTCAAATTTATAAAAGTGGCATACGAAAACGTTCATGTAAATGACCTGACACAAAAACACCAACCAAACCATTCATTCATTCATACAAATAATGAATTCATCCATTTTCAAGGTAACATCTTTTTATTTTATTTTAAGAGACCATTTCATCACAGCACTGGCAAAAACTGCTACAGCCAGGTTTAATGCAACAGACTGAGAGATGTACACTGATGTCCTCCATCTGAACTCTGTGATTTACAGAGTTTTCTGATGGACAGTAAAGTAAACTGCTGGAAATTGTAGCTGCAATTTGTTAGCCAGGCTACCCAGACTCTGAGCTCAGAGCACCGAGGAAGTCTGTACCATAGAGGTTTTGGATTAGATGGAAGAGGAGGTTTTCAGGCCCACGGAGCTGAGCTAGTGTCATGCCAGAACAGGAGCTGGGCAAGTGGGCTATGTCTTGTGTTGTGTAGAATGTGTGTTAAATTCACACTGTAATCAGGGTTTACAACTTGACATTGCTTTACTTGTCATACATAAAAAAAAATTGGGAATCATTGGTTTAAATAATTTTAAAGAATACAAATTCTACAAGAATACTGAACATTTTCATTTGCTGCAAAATATTTGGTCTATAAAGTGCAAGTATAGTACTAACCTTAAAATATCATCTATCGAGCTTCATAAACCTTTGTCATTCTAACTAACCGGAGTCTGCAGTCATCAGTAGGCAACAGTGAAGTTAATAAACAGCAATCAATGGCACTTATCCAGGTAACCATATCAGACGTCACATTACATCAGCACGTCTACTCTCCTCGATATATAACGATGTTCTTATCTGTCTCATGAATCTTAATCTCGTACAGCAGGTTGGGTGGGAGCACCTTCACCATGTTATCCCAGATGTAAACAGCCACGTTCTCAGTCGTGCTAATGGATCAGAGAAAAAACAGAGACGTGTAAAGAAGCGTGCATGCAGTCTGTAGAAAAGTGCTGTTTAAGGGTTAGGGTTAAGATACTCACCTGACTACATTGGCAAAGTATGGGACGTCTTTATCCAGGTTTTTATGGTCGAGCGGAGTCATGATGACATCCTGCAGAAGGAAACAAGGATATAGTTACATATTTAGATAAATGTGATCTAGTACATTCAGACTGACAACAAAGTGTCCAAAAAGGAAACTGACTCAGCTTACACTGATCCACAGTGAACATCTAACTCTGTGAAAAACTAAACTGGTTTAAGAAGCAATGTTTGGAAATCATGCCTACATCTATCTCACCTTAAGGCTGCATTCATCAATACTGTAGATGAATGATGGGAAAATCATCACCCGGCTCCTGTATACTCTGAAGCATTTTAGCTTATTTTAGCCCGTTGTTTCTGTTTTAAAATAACTCTACGGTTTTGATTAAGCCTCACATCACATAGTTTAAGGCAAGGCAAGTTTATTTGTATAGCACAATTCGTACACAAGGCAATTCATAGTGCTTTACAGAGGCAAGGAAAAACATTGGACATTAAGACAAGCAATAGAAATAAAGAGAGTTTATTAAATGATAATACTGTCAAACAGTGTTATACACAAAATGCAGAATACATGTGCAATACATACACAATCTGCAATAAATAAATAAATAAATTCAACTTTAGGGGGTGAGTGAAACGTTTTTTTTTTTTTTAAGTTCAATGTGTGGATAAAAGAGGGAATTCCATCAACACAAAGCCAACACTGTCTTTACTGTATACAGAATAGCTAATACTTGTGAATACTTGCTTTGGGTATACTAAAATGTAACAAACTGTCCCAGATAGCACTGAGGCTCATACAGTAGTGACCAGCACAGTAATGCTGTCTGCACACCAACACTAACCAGACACCTCCACACAAATCCCCTCAGACGACCATGCTGTACTTCTCATGTTTGGTGTCTGAGCTCAGCAAAATGACAGCAGCAGGCAGAGCGCCCTCATGTGGACACATGGCAACATACATGCACGCAGTCCCCCTCCTTATATGTGGAGCAAGAGTGTGTTCAGCTTGCAGTATTTCAGTGTGTTCGTGCACATGCCAGAATATGGACTAACATATGGGTTTTACAGGAATAACCGGAGGTGATTTCAACCAAGCAACCAACACACTGATGTATTTATGTATTGAAACCAGCTGCTTGGAACAGGATGGCAAGAACACATGCCTTGCACAGGAGATGCGAAGCCAAGTTGCTTATTATATAATTATTAGAATTATTATTTGTTTAGACAGTGTGGTAGAAATGATCTCACCTCAATGCACCTCTTCAAGTCTGTCAAGTTCATGACCATGCCAGTGAGACGATCAATCTGTGGACACACACAGGGAGAAGTTTAACATGTTTCAGTGTGTTTCTGTGTGTATGTGATGGAGTGACAGGCTCCTAGCTGATTCACAGCATGATACTGCTACAAGTATTGTTTTGACTACGTTTTACATTTCACCTCCCATCCAACAAGTTTCATCAGCCTTATCCAACACAACAGTCATTTTCCGTTCTAAATAAAGTGTCTGTCATTCCCACTCTGCACCCAGTATAACTGTTGTCACAGTGTGTAACTTCGGCATCCATTTAAGGCTCAAAGTCACACAAAACCAACTATATGACTGTTTTTGGTGAAACTGCATAATGCTTTATGGACGAGAGTGAGTCTGGGACTGACTTTTAGTCTATGGCAAGAACTTTGTGAAACGAAAGGTTGAAAGACAGATGCAGAGCGGGGCTGACTGCTGCTGTTGTTGAAACTAGACTGTGAAAGTAAAAACAGCAAATCCAGTTATCTGTGACTCACCTTTCCACGCACTGTCACCTCCACTGTGGACAGAAAGGAGAGCACTGAATGAATGGGAGACACTGAAATAGCAGCTCAGCAGCTAAATAAAGTGTTACATAACAGATTAATGAGGGACAGCTGACAGACCTTTGTAGTTGTGTCCGTGTCCGTTGGGATTGTTGCATTTTCCATAAACTTGTTTGTTCTCCTCATCACTCAGGTGAATGCTGGAAAAAAAAACATTCAAGTAACATTTATCAAAATTATGTTTTTAATCATGCTGTGCCACAGGTTTATTGACTGTGATGCCTTCAGGTACACCTCGTACACAAAATCTTTAAAAGTTTAAATTATAATAATAATAATAATAATAATAATAATAATAATAATAATAATAATTAATATTAGAAAAGGGAGTAAAGATGAAAAGATTAGTTGATCAATAAAGGTTAATAACAGAAAATTAATTGATAACTATTGATTTATTTTCAAACATTCTCTGGTCTAAAATCTTTGGTTGGAATAAATAGTAGTTAGTTTATATTATCCATAGATTGTTATTGGATTGCTGTTTTCGATTAGAGATCAGGCTGCATAGACTTAATCTGTGCAACAATAGAAAAATAAATAAAGATTATGTAATTAGTATATTAGTAATATAGCTAATTATTGGATTGTTTATCTATTATATTACCTCTGTATGATCAGTCATTCTATGATACGTTGGACATAAAACATGCAGTATGTGCAAACTAAAGTGTAAATATAATAAGGTGTTAATTGATGGCTGCTTTCAAAGATTAGAACACCTACAGTTAATAATATTGTTTAATAATTACCGCAGCACGTGAAGGCAGCAGCAGCAGCCCTTCTTGTACATACAGTTTATCCTATGCGTGACTTCAAATGGACTACAAATCCCAGGAGACTGCTGCTGACGCCACAGGTTTTAGTCGTTTAAAATGAAAGCTACAGTACTAACACAGCCGGCTCTCTCAATATTTACGCCGCTCTGTGTGCCCTGCGGAGCGGATACATCGTGTCAACGACGCCGAGGAGAGCGGCTGGCTGCTACAGCTGATGATGATAAACACAAGCTCATAACAGGGATGTTGGCTTCTGTCGACATGAAGCAGAGTCAGTGCAGCAGACAGGCTGGAGAAACTAACGGTATCCCCTCATGAAAAGCAGATGCTGGCCGGCCTACCTGTGGAGTCGGTGGCAGGCGCTGAAGCACTGCACTCGGCTGATGTATCCGATACGCTCCGCTCCGCTGTCGCTCACAGATGATCCGGCCATGGTGAACACCTGAGACGGGGAAGAGGACTAATGCACATGGAGGCCGGGATGAGAGGACATGAAGTAGTCTCCAGTCAGAGCTTCAGCCCCCGTGACTCCCGCTGCATGCTCATTGGCTGAGATCAGGGCGTAACTACAACTCACATGTGTCAGATATGCATTAGAAAACAAAGCAGCAACACAGAGGCTGTGAAGTGAAACCAAAGCGGAAGTGCCAAAAAACTGCACTTCCTCAAACGTCCACTTGAGGCAGGCTTATTTTCACTTTATATTCACACAATATAATACTTTGTTACCAGTAAAAGTCCTAAATTGAAAATGAAACATGAAAAGTAAGAAAATAAAAAGTCTCTTGTCAGTGTTACACTACATTTGATCTGAAATCTTAAAATAACTGTTACTAATGACATACAGCATGCTTTGTTCCTACTTTAAGGTCACATGTCAGTTGTAAAGGTCATACAGTGATCACTCGAGAGTCACCAGAGCTCATTCTGTCAGGATCTGATGAGGGAACACTGAATCATCTTTTATAATTTTGTGTATTCATTTATTTAAAAAAAAAAGTAATTTACCCAGGGTGATGATGATGAAACGTATTAATCATATTAATGGTGACTTGAGGGTGGCTTGAGGGAATTTTTGGCAGTGTTTAACACACTGCATTGTTTTCCCTCCACTGGTGTGTGATGTTAGGCCTGTCCTCCAGTGCTTCTTTCTCTGCAATGATATTGCACAGAACATGTGTTTGTGCTGTGTGTGTTCACCTGAAGCAGATTTTCAGCATGTGAGCTAAAGGTGTGTGATTATTTACAACATCCAATCCCAGACTGTGTTCTGCTGTATCTAATCCATGTTGGGAAATAGCAAAGATCTCTGCTTATACATTGTAGGTCACTGCTTATTGCTGTGGTAGTTCATAAAACATGTTGTGACAGACATCTTGAAGATGCTAAGAGAAGTAATGAGAAAGTCAGAGGATGGATGATGAACGGTGGAAATTGCAGACCAGCAAGGGAGCTAAAAAAAAAAAACTGCTAACCACAAGAGCTTGTCATGTTTGAACTGAATTATGGAAGGTAAGAGTTTAATGGCACTGTTCCTGACCTTCTCAGAGTAGATCAAAGAAACAAAAAAAAAGCTGTAATATTTTATTACAACCTGGAGTCCTTAGAGGATTTACAGAGTCCCCTCACTGTAAATGCTGCTCTGTCAAAGGCATAAATTGAAAGGTTAAATGTTAAAGGTCAAAGTCAGCAAATCTAAGAAGGCTAACTAATGCTAATATTACACTAAGATGACATGAAAGACAGTGATAATGCTGCTGCAATGCTAAAACTGCTGCACACTATAGCTGCTGCTAGTTCAGTTTGTTAGCCGGGCTGAACCGGGGGAGTGTTAGTGATTGTACCGCAGGTGTTTGGACCACTAAAAAGAGGAAGCTGAGGAAACAGACAACATAACCCGGTTTAGCAGCCTATAAGGACATAGCAATGACAAAAAGACCAAAGAGGATGTTGCCAGAAGAAGTTAAGAGGAGAAAAGGAGAGATTGGCCAAGCTAGAAGCTGCAAAACAAGAGTAAATCTAGGACTGACTCTTAGTCGTTGGCGAGAAGAATGCGTAAAGGTTTCTTCTTTATGCCTGTGATGTAACAAGGTCATAGCACCTATTAGTCATAAGTCATTGCTGCATACGGTCGACTCTGATGTTTGAGGACTGTCTGCTCTGATCTCACATACGTGCTTACTTGACTGAACAGGAGGCCATTTTAACAGATGTAACTGTGCTGCCTGTTTATGGTGTGATAAACCTTGATGAACATGGTTCTGGAAGACATGTTTGCAGTACTGTGTGTATCCTCAGGAGAGCAATGCTTCAGGCAAGCTGAAGATATATCAGACTTTATAGTATGTGGTCATTGAACACAATCAATCACCATGATTGAAAATAACTGGAGAAAATATAGCTGCAAGGGAGAATCTGGAGTTAATGTGGACGGCAGAGAACTGATGCTAATGCTGAGGGTGCTGGCTGCTGTCTGACTGTTGGAGCAGCACTGTATGAAATTTGGCACAAATTGGATTTTGTGCTGAGAGCAAGAGTCGGATCTACTGCAAGAAATGCCAATTATCTTGAGTTTGCAGCCATATTAACAATATTTATTGGCAGCTTGAGACATGAACCTTCTTAAATTTAAACATATGCATGGAAAAGGAGTCAATAAGATGATGTGAAAGAGGAAGGGAATAAAAATAGATAAAATAAAAATAGAACATGGCTAAATCACAACAACAAAATGGGCAATTTTTTCCATAATTTTTACTACAGAATTGTTCAAGAGCTATAAACTGTCAGCCTAAATGTAAAATATGTTGCTGTATTGCCCACTTACAGGTTCACTGTACTGCTGGGACACTTCCATTAGTGGGGCTGCACAGAGGTTAGACCATGATGTTTGCTCATATTTGATTTATTACTATCATTATTACTTTCTTTTTATCTAAGATTATTTTTTAGAGCAATGTTTACCTTTATTAGACAATGACAGTGAAAAGACAGACAGGAAATGAAGGAGAGAGAGGAGTATGCACATGGCAACATGGGTCGCCAGTTGGAATCGAACCTTTCTGCCAGTCAGCTTTCAGTATTTTTGTAGGGTCTTACATCACAGTCTACAGTTGCAAAATATGCTGGTGTCCTTTTGAAATTAAGGTTTGAAAATGTGAATAATTAAGGCCTAATCAAAAGCTATGTCATTTTTATTTCTATGACAACCTTGAGAAGAATTCAGGTCAGGTCTGGTCCCAGTCAGATTTGGACATCTCACCTTAAACCAGATGTGTTTAATTGTGCAAAAGCATCCATGTTATGAATTTCAAGGCTAGACGTTTTCAATATGACAGTTCAATCTTCAGACATGCCAAACTTAAAAGCTTCATATCCAGTGTTTGTGAAGTGTGCAGTCGTTTTAAACATTTGAGCAATAATGACCAATGCAGTCATTTTTCTGCTGAGAACATTGTATTGGTTAACACATGCAAAGTCTACGAAGGACCAAAATACTTTAATCCATTTATTCCCAAATTAGGCATGCAACGTCTACGGTTGTCCTTTTTTTTTAGCAAATGTGTCAACATATGGATGCGTGGATGTGTGTAGATGGTGTTGCAGAACACTGTGACATCACTGAGCTAACAGCAGCTACAGTTCACAGCAGCTTATTTTACTGTCCAAACATAAGACATGACCCAGAGTTGATGCGGAGCAGCCGGAGGACATCAGAGATCAAACAGGAAACATTTTCTCCAAACAGTGTGATCCAGTTTCACCTTACTTCTCGTGGGTGATTGAGCACAAAGTTACATAGTGTGAGAACACACGTATGGGCTGCAGAGTGGATATGGGACACCATTCACTTGATAACACATCAGTGTAGCAAAATGATTTAAAATCTGTTATTTAATGGAAGAAAAGGGACACATTGTTGCATTAAGTTTGTCTTCAAACATTTGAAAGTGCACTTTTGAGAATTGGGTTTGACTCCGGGCAGGTGGGAAATTTATTAGTACATTTTGAAAAATTGCTGTGTTGGCAGTAATGGTCTATACCTGTTTCAAGAGATCCAGGTGGACTCATTAGATCCCTACCTACAATCATGTCTTTGTGTGGAGAGTAGCCAAAATGGGCTTATAAAGCCATTTCATCTGGCCAGTGGGTATAATAAATTCATACGGAAAGTTTAGCTGCTGTTGGTCAGTCAGATCCATACAAAATAAGAGCAGAATAAGACAAAACAGTTTAACTGTTGTTTAATTTGTGCACATACATTGTTGTGAATCTACAAGTACAAATTCTGATAGTTTTACCTGTACAACAATACCTCTGATACATTTTAAGCTTCATAAGAATAGAAAAACATGAAAAGCCTGTAAAACATGCTGCACATAGAGCCTTTGCATTATTCACATTCAGACACCAAATACATTGTATTTATACACACATTTCAATCCAGACGTTGTGTCATATGGATATTTATAACTGGCCTGAAATAGTAAGATGATATATTTATTTTACATGGTAAATAAAACTGTGAAAATGCTTGCTGTTGCATTTATATGAGATTCGCTGTGAGTCATTATAAGCCTGACATTGTATGTAAGTCATTGGATGTTTATATTGTAAATGTGGTAGATAACTGTTTATAACCTTTGAAGACTTTTATAGATGAACTGTGGCAAAAAGAAATTATTCAGTTATTTAGAGTTGAAAGTGCTTTTCCTTTTTAATCTCTGATTCTAAACCTACAGTATACAGTTTATTCCTTCCTCTCGATAAACAGTCTGGTTTCAATGATAACTGATCAAATGCAGTTCATGTACAAAAAGTTGCAAAATACATTCTGGTATTTTCATGAATTTTATGGAACTCCCTCATATATTTGAGAATTATCTGAATTCTCAATGTTCCTGGGAGTTCACCTCACTAAATTGCATTAAGTTTCAGAAATTCCATCACCAATGGGGCAAATGCATGGGTGGATTAACCTGGTTTGGCGACCCATCACAAAGACTTTGTCGCTGGGCCCCTGTTGACCTCCTTTCCACACTCAAACCACCCACCCACTGTGCAGTGTTTCTACCCTGTTGTCTCCAAGTTCCAATCAAAGATCCCATAAAATTACCTCCTGGAATTGTTTCTTCCTGGAAAACAGTGCATTTGCAGTAGCAATATATGCAGTGGAAACCAAAGGTTTGTGAAGGCCGTGCGGCATGTGTTGTAACAATTCAGCTGCTAAGGCGCTCCATGCTCGTCAAACTGCCCTTCTGTCCATAATGATTGGTTTATACCCAAGATGGATTCTTCACTGTCATGATTAAACAGTAAATACATCACATTAAGGAAGTTAGAATGTCACTTCACAGGGTCTTTAAGTACAGTGCACACATTAGAAGTCACATGGCAACAAAGTATGAGACCAAACAGTACTCTTTATAGTTACCCCAGAATTTACAACAGTGAAATTTCACATCAAAAGAAATTAATTCTGAAGGAATCACTGGTCAGTGACGTTGCTTCTAGGGGCTGAGTCAATCCATGCTAACCTTTCACTTCAGAGTCAACTTGATGCAGAAAGTTGTGTTGTTGGTCAATAGCTGACAGCGCTCAACTTTGAGTGAACCTATGGGGCCAGAGAGTCCAAAATGGAAGAAGATCACCCTCCTATGTTGGAACTTGTCGACAGGAGTTGTATAGATCACCATCTACTACATCAATGCTGCTCATGTGACATCGTCCCTAACAAAAATTAGCAAGCTAGGAAGATAGGAGATTACTCTTGAACGAAATAATGTATTATCCCAAGAACACAATACCAAGGGTCAGCCCTATATCACAGTCTATTTTTTGATAACTTTCCTGAAGGGGGTATTAACCAGGACCTGTAACCCTGTACGCCAACTAGTTTGAGGCAGCTTTACTTTGGAAAACACACCCTTTGAGTTCAATGTAAACAATGTCAACGTTTTAACACAGGGCCCATTTATAGGACAGGGCCACAAAACCCAACTTGGTCGATGTTGCAGTTTAGTGGTTCCCTAACAAATTTGCAACTAGTCAAATTACCCCAAAAAGTAAACCTGGGGTAGCTGGGGGTCTTGCCCCTAGGCACCTTTACCCAGTTGTTAATCCAGCTTCGGAAGAATGCTTTTCTTAATCACTGTGAGTCTTCCCCAGGTGTTGCACCCATCCATGTTTGGTACCACCAAGTACCAACAAGCCAAAGGGGATCAGAACTCACTCTCCTCTAGAATCTCTTCCATGGTCTCCCCAAGCGTTATTTCACCATCACTACTGGATAGACTCTTCCTGGTGAGAAAGTCAAGCCCTGGTGTGTCACTCCCCTTCAACCCCTGACATTTAACTTCTCCTAGCCCCCCAACTCCTCCACGTACAGCCACCTGAAGCAGATGCGGGTGTATGGTGGAGGTGCCGGCTTCGTCATAGGAGTCACTCTGCCGAGAGCCCTGCGGACGATGCCCTCTAGTGTGCTTCCACAGGTGCTTGAGGGGCACACCCCGAAAACATCTCCTGACCTGGAAGTGGTTGGTGAACAGGAAAACCTGCCAGCGCTTCTTCAGTTCAGCTTGGACCTAAATTCCAGTAAAAACAAAGATGTCATTGTAAGTCAATCTAAGTATATACTGTAGCTATATATATATGGACAACATGGTCACCAGTTTAGTATAGTAGTTTTTAATTCTGATTTGGTCAACAATTAACTAAGATTGCTTTCTGGTTAAAATATCTAACTGGTAAATGCTCACTACTTTTGTCTGACTGTTGTTTATTGCTGATCAGGTAGGATTCACTGGGTTATGTTGAACGGTTGCGATGAAAACAGCAGCTTGCTGTTTGGTCTCTTTAAGTTGGGGCATGACTTAACAAGTTTAGAGTGCACATTAGCTATCCTGTTAATAGGCACATACAGTAGTAGATGTTCAGATACTGAGATGTTATAGGTATTGAAGTATCATATTAATGTATGCATAAATCACAACTTGGTAATAATTTAAACTAGGTAAGTTTGACTTACACACATCTGGTTCTGACCACTATTGAAACTATGTGATAGACAGGCTATGGGTGTCACTCTTGTCTATGAGGAATTGACTGCTTTCTATATATATGCTGTGTTGAAGCCTTTGAACATTTACTGAACCACAGAGTCTTTAAGATGTTCCCTTGCTGCAAGTTACTATTTAATTATCTATCTTAAAAGTCTGACAGCGTCCTGAGGGTTATTGAATAATTTTCTAAACATAGTCATACATGTGTAATGTACATACAGATACAAACAGAAGAAGACACATACCTCTCCATTAGCAAAACAGTACAGAACAGCAACCAGGAATCCCTAAAAAGTAACATATTACAAATGATGGTTAATGTGGATTTAGAACAAAAGTACTCTTGTCAAGTATGTAACTCACTTAACAGCTGTTACCTGAAAGGAGCTGAGGGTGAGGTTGATGAAGTTTCTGGCGTAGCGGCTGTCGCTGTCCATACATTCATCTATCAGCACAGTGAAGACCACTTCATGAATTCCCAGCAGAGGAATCAGTACCAGTGTTGCTCTGGCCAAGCTGAAGGACACAACGTAAACATACAGTGGTGCATTATGATAGACTGCACGGTTGTATAATTCACATTGGGACATGACTCAAAGAGCAAAGGACAAAACAGACAAGAAAGCAATGCTCTGTAATTGTATGCAGGAGCTTCTCTCCTGTGGGGACATTTATGGTAGAGAGGCTGGAGCTTATGCGGGTGACATTTGAATTTGTGCTGAACATGGGAGTGATTAACATTTAAATGTTGAACCAGGAATCTATTGTACTATTTAAAGGTGACACTTGGGAAATAACTGTCAAGGTCAAACATGTTTCCTGACATTTGGACTTGTTACATTAGTGAGTCATGGCAGGGGAAAATACCTGTATCTGTAGTCGGTAAATTTCACCTGTTCTGCTTTCAGCTTAGATAGCAGCAGCATCAGAATCTTGATGAATATGAAGAAAATGACCTGCAAAACACATCCAGCTCAGATTTACAGTAAATACTGTGAAGAGAACTAGTGACTTGGTGGCTGTCAAGATGAAATTTACATGAAAAAATGTGCATCTGAGAATGAAAGTCACCAAGAAATTAGTAATCAGTCATGGTTCTAACTACTAAGCTCTACATCAGCTTCGATATCACATGGCCTCACAAGACAAAAAGCGTTAAATGCGGTATGAAATCTACTTGATGGTTGGCACCAGAGGAACAAGACTCACAGGAGCAACATGATGCATCTGTAACTAACGTGATCATCAGGTTGACTAACTGTACTGTGGTTCTTGCAAAGGTTTTCGAGGATTGGTTCGGAAACATCTCTTACCAGCACTGACAAGGTTATCGGGCCTCTTATTATCCACCAGAACCATCTGTTCACATTTGACCAGCATCTTTGGGGCAAAAGAAGTTTAAAGATCAAACAGTGAAGAACATCTCAACTGATGGAAAGTGTTTATTATGAGGTCTGTAATCAAACACTCACCCTGCGTTTTCATATAAAATCTTCACCACTGTCCATGGTGTTACGAACAAGACCGGCGTTCCTGCAGATGTAACATGTCATGAGTTCATAGAAATGAATTGTAAATGTATACATTATATTATCTCATCATCATCATCATCATCATCATCATCATCATCATCATCATCATCCTTCCTTATCGAAGTGTTTTTGGCCAATTGGTCTCAGTGTTTCTGGGTTGAATTGGTGATGTTCAGGGTTCAAAATGTTGTGGCATGTCTGCTGGCCAATACAAAGTATCAAAGGACAAGGCTCCTATTATTCTAGATCATTCTTCTTTCCAACAAATCTTGTGAAAAGACCGAAACCAACACTATCTGACTTTCCTACCCTGTCTGTGGCTTTTAGCCCCAAGCCCCTTTGTTACCATAAATCTTCAAAAACTCACAAATTCACAAATGTTACCTAAAATTTATTTAGAAAACATTGGGACAACAATGGAGCTCTGTGGCAGAAGGGAAAAAGACACACATAGACACACTTTACCCCATCCCAGCAGCATGTACTTCTTCAGCAGACGCCTCTTGGTCAGCACAGCTGTGAAGAGCAGCGTGTGGAGGAAAATGGCCTCCACCAACAGCCAGAAGTAATTACAGGCCACAAAGTATTCCATGCACACGTTGGAGAATTTGCACATGAACATTATCTGTTGAGAAAAATGTGTGTTTAGTCTGGCAAATAGATTAGCTGATTCAAACTACTTTTTTAATTAAAATATATTAAATAAGCAATCAAATATGTAATTAATAAAGCAGTATTTTGGGTACCGCAGAACTTGAGTAGGAGTGCCATCCAGGGCCATCCTTTGGTCGGGTGGAATACATGATGTATGTTATGATTTCTTTTGAAATGACAGCCATGGCTCTCAGGATGAAGGACACAAACAGATTCATGTGAATGTAGTTCCTGGTACAGTGGAGCCTCCTGGTAAGACGATACAGGAGCAATTTGAGGAAGGCATTGATCTGTACTTCCTGTGAAACTGTAAAAGCATTACTGAGGGCAGATGTCATAACTTAAGAGGGAATGAAAAATGATTGAGGTGTACGCAACTACATGGAAATGCTTCCTGGGTTTTATAATGTCATTTGTGATGACTGATCACCCTCACAGTTTGGTAAATATCTCATCATGCTCTTCCTAGCAGGCCATCTATAATACTGTGAAACCATGCATATCATCAGTGTACTTCAAGCTAGTAAATCTGTCTCATGCCTTATTGATTGTCTATCAGAATGACAAATAGAAGCTGCATCATGACAAGTGGAGGCCAAAGTGAAGGACATATAGCTGTTTTTAATTGTCAGTGTAGCTTTGGCAGCGGTTGCTTTAGTGCAGCTTTCAAGACTGTTAATCTCCAACCTGAATATCCTCCAATGAAACAGTCTTTATAACAGATAATAAAATGAAAATAGCGGGGCAGAGATGCAGGTACTCTATCATGAGCACACGACTTTACCTAATTTACAGCTACAATTAACTTAGCAGCACATTTCGCCACATTTTAAAGACTAAAATGTACCATGTGGAGTTGACTAAACACAATATGACGCATAGATAGCATGCCTGTTTGGTAAGTATCTCAATCACAATGCAGATGAAAGGATACATAGTTTGACAATATTCTGCTAAGTGAGAAGTTGGGCGTCACGAAGTGCCAACAAAGGCAATTAAGGAGAAGACTGCTAGGAATCATGCATGGATGTAAACAATGTAGGTTCAAATCATCCAGAAATCACCTGTGCTCATGTATTAAAGAAAGGGAACCATTCAACATGCTTATTGACCAAACGTCTAATACACAACCCAGAAAAGTTATTTCTAGTTTATTAAAACTTGAATCTTGGGTTCCATTACTCACATTGTACTCACCAAGTTCATTGTTAAGTCATTAAATTACTAAAAAGAAGTAGAGGCAAGCAGTTTAAAATTAGCTCCAAGTGAGCAAATAACTTATTTGGAGGAAGACAGATTGACCCACTGTACATGCCGCAGTTTTCCTGTATGCCGATGATGATAACAATTATATTTAAAAAACTAAATACTGATAGCATGTGAATAAAACACATGATAATATTGTCTGAACCCCTTAAATTTCTGTTTCTTAGTTGGAGTCAATATGTTGGTGTTTTAATTTTTTTAAGTTAGTATGTGAGTATTTGCACTCCAGGGCACAATATGATGGTGGTGATCCTCACAAGTACGCGGTATAATACTTGGCTGTTGTGGCTTATTTATTTACAACAAGCAATGACCTTGGTGAGTTATACCAGAAATGCATTGCATTTATGTTGCTTGGTACACAAGTAAGATCCTCTATGTGTTAAACCAGAACTGAATTTATCTGCCCTTTCTCCACACAAAATGTCCACTTTTGTCTGCATAACATTCAGAAACCCTTCTACTCCCATCCACTGACCTCAACATGCCCATCAGGAGAGTGGCCAGTGTGAGGGAGGACAGGGACAGGGAATAGCCAATGACAGAGATGAGCCTGAGGGCTGTATGTCGAGGCATTTGATCCTCCTGGACACACACATATGCACACACACAAGGAAATTGATAGAACACAACACCTGTTTAGATGTTTCTAATAAAGACAGATGTTTTAGCAGAGTTATAAAAAAACAATCCCTGATGTTTATGGGGTACATAAGAAACTACAAATCCCCAAACACACACCTTGTTTTCAGTTTCAACATCTAAGTGGAGCAGAAACTATGTATTTTCCCCTTCCTCTTCCTCACCGTGTGTTTGAAGTAATGATCCTCCTTACATTCTGAATCATGCCTCCAGGGATTGGAGGAATTCTCTTCTTGTCGCCATCTCCCATTTTCTAAACATTCTCGGTGAGCCCTCCTGGAGTCGTCTGCAGGTAATTGAAAGATACATCGATCTGCATGGTTTCTTCTGTCGATACAGTCAGAGGAGAAGCTGGCTGACTCAGCAGTTAATCATTTTAATCTATGTCGGGAAGTTTATTTTTGACATTATAATACAGCTAAACCTCAACTTGGATGGGTAAGACCACTTTTCTATTTGAAAAAAGTTTTTAATTAAATTTTATTACCTCCTCCGAAGAGGTTATGTTCAGGTGTGTTTGTTTGTCTGTCAGGAGGATGAAGGAAAAGCTACTGGCTGATTTTAGTGATGGTTTAACGGTGTAGCATGGGTCATGAGAAGAACCCATTACAATCTGGAGACGATCCAAATAACGGAGTGGATACATGATTTAACATCAATGTTATGTTTATAGCAAAATTAACTGAATTCATAACACAAACTTGTCACACACAAACTAATTAAAGTGAATTGTGTGCCATGATTACATGACTGAATAGACAAGAAAACGTGGCCAGTATAAACATCACTGTAAAACAGAATACTGGACTGATATTAAATCACCAATGTTAGATTTTCCTGCCTCCTCTTGGTAGGACAGCCAGTGCAGTACATGAATCACTGCCAGTCATGCTGTTGGAAACACAAATGTCTGTGCTAATTTTCACTTCAATCCATCCAATAGTTTTTAAGTAAAAAGTCAGGAGAAATCATCATCTCAGAATCATTTTTTCATCCAACAGTAGGCCTATGGAGTGGATCAACCAGCCAGCTAATGAACATCCTGGAGCTTAACGTGTCTAATGACTGATTAGAGATGACTAATTTCATTGAGTTCTTCTCAATAGTGGCAGCTGACATGGCCAATGGCAGACTACTGCTGTGCATTTCCAGCATGTTTAAACATTTAAATGCTCTGATCCTGTGACGAGTCATGTGATTCACTCAGGGATCAGTTCACTTGAAGTCAATGAAGAAAAGTCTGAATAGAGGCCATCCATATAATGTAGTCAAAGCTACAATGACATTTATTTCTAATTCTCGGCCTTATACATTAGTTGTTTTTGAAGTGAAGTAAACATAACATTTACCCTTGCTGATCCACGGTAAGTAAGAAGGACAGGGCACCGACACATTCCCAGGAGCTGAATGGGGCCAACACACGTAGTTGTCAAACGTTCCTTTACAGTAGATTCCTGTAAAACAAGAATTACTAGGATTTCACAAAGATAAACACAATCAGTATCATTAACATTAGAACACCTGACAGAAAGCTCACCAGTTTCTGAGAGCGTGCTGAGAGTTCTGCTGCAGTTCTCTAAGTATTCGGTCCGTTTGGCTATGAGACCTTCAAGCTCTGAGCCTGTTACCTGCAAGTGAAAAGATCTTATTGGAATAATCTGAAAATTTAAGAGAATGCTGTCAATATAGTATACATTATTATTGAATTACTGTTCATTCCTACAAAACTGTGGCCATTTAACAATTATATTTTTCATTCCTCCAAAGATGATTATGTAGAGTATTAATAGTATCATGTAAATCACCGCACTTATAACGGTGTTACAGTCAACGTTACTCAGTTACTTAAGAGCATAAGTGGAAAAGTCGCCATGACCTCCTCAGTCCTGCCCCTGGGAAAACAGCGTCCATCTCCGCCACAAAGAGTCAAGTCGATTTCGCTGTTTACCAGTGTTTACCAATGACAATTATGTGACGTAATTTTGATACTTGAACTCAATGACTTTATAGCTTTCTTTTACGGGGGAAAAAAAGCAATGAATCTGGATGTGGAAAAGTGGAAAACTCCTGCAGTGAGAGCCGGGTAGGTCGGTAACTTTCACAGTGTCTTTGCCACGTTCACGTTCTATAATGCACTGTGAGTCAGAATCTCTCACATCAGACACATCATCCATAAGATTAAAAAGACAGGGACAATTATGGAGGAGACATTTTTTGATTTAGAGGATATCTAGTGTAAACACGCTGAAAAAAAATCACAGTTATCACAATGTTAAGGTGTATATTTCAGTGAAATATATAAGTGATTACAAAAATACAAAGTCCATGGCTTAATTTTCTGTGTTTGATACCCTAGGAATAGTTTAAAAATAGATATACTGAAATATTGAACGAGGTCCTTCTGGCTTTTAAGCTGTCTTTAAATCCATCACCAAGATTTACCCGTGTTTACCATGTTTCTGCTCATGGAGCTTTTTATGTCTGGCAGAATTTAACATGAACTCTGTTAATCCATGGCTGTAACTGTATGTAGCACTGTGTTTGCATCAAGTTTATTTCATCTGGCAACCCGGAGCGTCGACATGGGCAGTGAGCAGGATCACACTGAATCTCACAGGACAAAACCCAAACACACCGTCCAACATACTGACTGTAGTATTGTTGTCAAGGAGCTTGTATTTTAATTTAGCATACTTCCTTGATCTCTGATGACAGAGCATGACACTTTTATGATTTAATATAGCATATATCTTACATATTGTTCATTTAATATTATTGAATTATTTAATAATATAGAGTAAACTGAATGAGTAGTGCCTTCAACTTTTTAAAAAAACATCAGGATTTAACAAGAAAAATAAAAGTAAAATAGAATATCCTAATCTACCGTCAGCTATAAGACCAATGCCTCATTCAGCTGAAATTCCAGTGCCAGTTTTCAAACAACTACCTCCTCTAGAAGATCTGAGTGATGTTGAAGAACGCAGTGACAGCAGTGAAATTCACGAGGATTCAAACAAGCAACAAACAAGCACATATCTGTTAATTACAGTATGTTTCATATTTTTTAAGAAAACAGGATCCTATAGCTCAAAAACTTGACCTGATAGAGAAAAACTGAGATCATTTTTGGATTCCGCACCCAAAAATTTGTTGAAAACAGCTGTCAGACCTAACTCAACAAAAATTGTGTTCCCCAGTGTTATCTGTAATTCTGGCAGAAGTGCCTTGGAAAGAAAGCGTGTAGGGAGTGCATGAATTCATATTGCAACGCTTTAATTTTGTCATTTGAGACACTGAAATAATAAACAAAAAGACACGGAACAAACGAAATAAAGAAAGGAGAGCCGCTGGCTGGGAAGTATTTAGTTAGTTAAACAACTTAATTTGATGCATTAAGTGGCCTATTGGTAGACATTAAACCAGTGATTGAATGTAACAACAATACAATATATAACTTGAGAATATCTATAGATTCTCACTTTAATTTAATTCAATTAATTATATAATTTTACCGTACATTTGCTCACTGACTCGTTTCACTGCATCTGCAGCCTCTGGCTGGATGTTGCAGTATTTGTATTTATCCACTTGGTGGGGATATTTAATAAGGACCACCTTCACTTACAGAGGGGCCATTTTCACCTGCGTCTAATCTGTAATTGATAGAGGCAATTTATCAAGCTCGCTCTCTGTAATAGTGTCATGCCTGTAGCAACGCAAACACACCTCTCCATTTATTCATGATGTTGAAATGATATGAACAGCGTGGGTGTGTCCCTGACTGAAGGCATCAGCTATCATATTAATTAACACTCAGACAGGATTCTTCTCTAATTTCCTGTCATCTGGAGACAAATTAGCATTTCCTTTCTTTGAAAAACAAACTGCAGACCCCGACTGCCACCTCAGTTATAATTTGTCGTCAGGGACGGGGACAGTAGCTTTCCTATCGCAACCAAACAGCCCCAATCTTCACACCTCAGTGAGAAAGCAGCTGAACTCTGCAACCACTTTGTGTTCGTTCGACTGCCTTGTGGCTCATCCGCCACCTGTGCCACAAAGATTTCTCATGTGAGCCGGCTGACAGAGGACGATTCAGTCCAGTGAAGCTCGTCTTGTCAAGACCAGATCGGTATCACCAGTGAAAGAAGGACAAGAGCTGCTGTCTTCTCTGCTCAGAAAACTCTATTTCATATCCAGCCGCAGACTAAACTCCCTGATGATTCACTGTATTATAATGCAGAAGATGAAAGTGAATTTGCACAAAACTTATAAGAGCTGTGTGATCTCATATGTCTTATATTTGTAAGTGTTTCTTTGGCCTTTTTTTCCCTTTATCCCCTGAGAAAACATCCCACTCAATAGATTAACAAAACAGATACCAAGTTATTTTTCAAGCATGTCACACTGTAATTTTTAGATTTCTGTAGTAGACTTCCTGCGTCCCAGACTCCATGAGAAAAAAGAGAAATTTAAGATAAAAAATAGAATCAGCTACATGCTGTTCTGTTTCACAACACAACAAATCATATAGAGAATCTTTTGAGGTTAAAAAAAAGAAAATGAAATGTTGACACTGAGGAACTTTTAACCAGACGAGTCCATCTGTGTCAGGCACCACCAGGTTTGACCTGTGACCTGCTGTAAAATCTAGGTAATGCTCAGACTTGAATGTAAGTTCATCATAATGCCTAATACGTGTGTGCATGCATATGTGCTTTATCAGTATTAGTATAAATTTACCTGGTGGTTGAAGGCAACAAATGAGAGTAAGAGCAGGAACGTTTGTCCTGCTGTTGTCCGGTTCCTCTTGTGCCAGGTTGGCAGCAGGGTTGGCATGGTGCTGTTTACATCGAGAGCAGCTGGTTTCTGGTTTTCTCAGCTGGTTTTCCTCCTCATGCCCCACTCCAGCACTCGCAAGGCCCCAAACTCATCCTCATTTTATCTCCCTTTAGAGCGGCTCTCCTCGTCCTACCACACCAGGTGTAGTTGATTTGAAGTCGAGTTGGCGGTAGGTTTATTCAGAATTTGGAGGATCGTTTGCAAGAACCGAAAGTGTTCCTCTGCAGTTTGTGATGCTTGCTGTAGCTGTTATACCACAGCTGCCCTAAGTTTCCACAAAATCCTCTTGATCTTTTACTTTTCCAAGAATCCAATCCTACGTTATGGCTCTCTCAATGAATGATCTTTCACTTCCTCTTGACTTCATTTGAAAGGTTATCATAGATGAATGTCCTTGGTTGCAGTTTCAGTCCTCCTGTCCATGAAGACCTCTCAGGCAGTGACGGAGGTAGATCTGCTTGTACTCCCTATAGACACAGCTCAACTGAGTGCGCCTGTGGATCCTCACCGACAGATCGCCTCTCCCACCCTGTCCTCCCTTAACCAATCAAGATAAGACCTGGGAGAGCCGGCTACATAACTGGACTAACTTTGTTGTCCAGGAAAACTGATGACACAGGAGCAAATGGGAACACTGGCTAGGTCTAATGTACCAACAGCCACGGTGAGCACACACATACTTCATGTGCATGCACATATATTAAAAATCATAATACATGCATATACACAGCAGCAAATACCACCTGTAGTGTAGACAGAGCAGAAAGGCACTGCCCCCTTTCCTTCTGTTTAGCTATCTCACACAGTAACTGGGCATCACCCAGGATTTCTGACACTAATGGGGATCTAGTGTAAACTAACAGCACCGAAACTAAACACAGGCAAGCAAATGGGAGAGCAGGCGGGCAAAGCTGCCTGCACAAGCCTCATGCCCTGCAAGACGCCTGTTGCACTACGTAATTCAGGCAAAGAGCTTTTATTTATGCGTCCATTCCCTGTTAGCGAGGAATGTTGTAACCAATATAAGACTGAAACAACAAACAAAAATTGTATTTTGCCAGATTTATTTCAGACAAAACTCTCTAAATATAGAGTTATAAAGAATGGAAACATACCATACATAATGATAAAATAAATCAATTAAAAACTGTGTATCCACAAAACACTAATTTAGTTGGTTGTTTCATTTTTTTTAGCTGTAAAACCAAAACAATGAACTGAAAGAATGAACTTAAATAACTGAGGGGAACGAGAAGATGTCTTGTCACTATAAATAACCGTATTTACATCACACACAGGTATTTGATCAGTTCTTGACATAAAAAAAATATTGAGCAGATCAGCTTTTATTTCTGTTTGTTGATAAAACAGGCAGCAAGTGTTGATTTATTTATTTTTTATTAGTTATTAAAGCAGCATGATTTCAGTGGGTAGACAGTGGAACAAGCTAAAGAAGATCAACAGAGAACATTTGACATATTATCACCTTACAAAGTGGCTAACATGCTCGCATATAATTCATATTCATCTACACATCCTGCACACACAGTGCTACATTATTAGAATTCATGTCTAGTCCTGTTTCTTGACCCCTTATGAATGCAAGTCCAATATTCTTTCCCCTTTTAGCTCGTTTGCTCCCTGATACATGTAGCTCTGCTATGTTCACCAACCTGTTGCTTACTTTGTCAATCTGCCACTAGTGCAGAAAGTAAAGAAGTTAAATTATTTGTACAATTACACTCCAACATTTGCTTTCAAGACACACACATTTGCATGGGATGATAGTGTTGTTTTTCTCTTTCAAGGTAACATGAAATGGTCCAAGTTTCTGATTTGATACTACAGGAGATCTTTTCTTAACTATGTTATAAACAACTCTGAAAGTAGCTGTGAAATCAGATTGATTGAAAAACTACCAAGCCAGAGTTTGATAGGTGAGTTTACATGCTGTGTTTGCTAGCAAAATAACAAGCTAAAAGAAGCTAAAAAGCTCCATAAAGCTGCAAAGTTGGGTGAATATTTATTTTGTTGCACATTGTCAATTCATTGAATATCGATTTAAAAATAATGACTGGTGTAGCTTTGAGGCACAGGAAATTTACAATAAAGTTGTGCGTAAGGAGAAAAAAGGTCTCACAGTAAGAAGCAGCTCACTATATGAAATATCCTGAATCACATTAAATCCGAATCATTGCCTATAAAATAAGGGAAGAGGCAAAAACCATTAGAGGACAAAAGCATCATGCAATATGGAGAGGCAGGTGAAATGAACAGACATAATTAGCCTATCTGTTCTGAACTGAAGGAGCAAACCTCAGTGATGCATCATGTGCAACTGTAATTGTGTTATTATGTGGTGATATAGCTTTCAAATGTCCCTGTGCTGTGGATGTGACAGAATCCACTGCAGAGAAAATATATAGAATATTGTGTCTCAGGACCTCATATAGCGGCCGGCCATTATTTGTGACTGTGTTGTACGAAAGAACCGGTGAGATTAAATTTTTTCCTGCTCCATGAGCATGACAATAAAGAGCTGTGACAGAGCCATATGTCCACATTGCATCTTAACTAACTAACAGACAGTAAAGATGAGGTTTGGAGCAGAGGAAAAATATATATATCATTTCATTGTGATTTAAAAAGATTTAAATGTCATTAATGCATCAGCAGCAGAAATGGCCTCAGGGTGTTGGTATGGTGGGAAGGGAAGAGGCTGCTCAGGAGGTAATGTGAGAGTTCAAGTCTGCCCATTTCAAAGTCATAGTGCTTTTATGGTTGAAACCTCTTCTGAGCTCCATGCTCATGATAGAAAAGATTATATTCATCATTAGATGTAAACCCAAAAGCCTACAGTCCAGTCATAGAAGTATTTAAAGGTGTACAAATCGCTATTTTAATATTTTAATGTTAACAAATGACTGTGTGTAATGTGAAGGGGGTTAATTATCAGCCACTCTCAAGTTTACAGAGAGTTTTAGCATCTTTCAGCTCGTTGCTTTGGTCTCACTAATAACAGTTAGTATTGTTTTGGTTCGGTGTCTCTGCTCTCATAAAACCTATTCCCAACCCAAACAGACTGTGTTGTTTTCAGCTCTGATAAATAACTTCATACCACCTGCTCAGCACCAAATTGCAGACAAAGTTACTAGCTAGCTAAAAATGTGGCACTTTTAACTGCAAAAGGAGCCAGATATTTTTATTAGGTGTTGGTGGAAGTGGCCAAGTATATTTATGTTTTGACACAGGTAGAATCTTTGGGGCCTGTGCTAGCGAGAAAGTTTCTTTCTAAATACTTTTTTAGAGTTTTACGTCCCTGAAGCAAACCACTTGTTTGTTACCAAGAGGCAGATGTTCCAGTTTGGTGATGACAAAAACAACATCATGTGGTTGGACTTGAAGATGAGATGAAACAAGTTTATAGCCATCTGTTGAGCCATACAGTGATGTCAACTCTGTGGGAATCAGGTAGCCACAGTATAGCAGACAATGACACAGCTCTTCTTCTCTTCTTCTACTATTTCTACTCGTTACAGCACTCATAAATAAAATAAAAATGGATCTACTGTGTCATAAAAATAGGCCTAATCAGAGACAGTGAAGTAAAAAGGGCAGCTGGTTTGGCAAGAAGCCACGGACAAAGTGACAAAGTGTCATTATGAAAGAATGAGGAGTGGTATTTAATTTTTAAGCAGCTGCAGAGTTGATTCGCTCATGCTCTGTGTGTTTTCACACATTTTAACTTCTGTTCAAAACACACTGTAAATCTGACTTCTATGGAGTTTATTTAACTGTGCACTTTTAGCACAGATAGTAATGTTTGGATTGACCTTATACGCTATAAATGTACATAGTTAGACTTATTAATCCAGATTCTGGACCACCAGAGAGGCACAAGCAGGGAATCTAATCCCACCTCATTTGTTTCATACCAAACAGTAGTTAATTCTCAAGTGTTTAGCCGTGATATCTGGGTTAAGATGTATATACGTGATTGTCACAACACGCGAGCCAGACAACGAACAAAACAAAAGCTCAGGACGAAAGTCGCGTTTCCTTTTATGTCCTTCATGCAGGGAGCGCAGCGTAGTCCTGAGAGCATTAATATTTCTTCTCAAGATGCTATATATGATATATATAGAAAAGCTTCATTGTATTCCAGGCTGAATGAAAAGTAAATACATTTCCATCTTAATTCAGTTCCCGCTGGATTTCTGTGACATGGGTAATGTGTCAAAATTTGGTTCTCGTCAGATTCATTATAAAGTTTTACAGAAAAATAGTGTAATATATGTGTGATGTGAGGACGTAATAAATAAATTATAAGTGAATGTGGCATTAAAATAATCTTTTTTTTAGTCGTAAAAACCAAAACAATGAACTGAAAGACACTAAAATAACTGAGGTGAACTGCAGCACTGGGTGCTATTTCCCATATTTTTGACACAATGAACAACCTGATTCACATCACACAGGTATTTGATTGTTGATATAAAAATATTTAGCGCAGTGCAGCTTTAATTTCTTTTTGTTTTAACGCTTTGCTGTCTGTTGATGAAAGTCATGTATGACTGTGAACTCAATGCCACAAAATGAACGATGGACACATCATGGGAGGAAATTCCACTTTCACCTGGGTGTATATCATCGGTTTGCGATGTTCACTGCATTCCGGGGGGGGTCCACTTTCAGATGAAGCGTTACCTCATCTACCTTGATTAACTACTCCTTCACTGAACCCCCACAGGAAGGTTAGAACAGTGTTGTTTTCAATTACAGACGGACATGTGGGCTCATAAATAAAGCTAGTTATCCAGTTAGTTTCACAACACGTCACAAATGCCACTTATCTTCGGCCTGTAATGCACACTGGTCTACTGGGACTTAGTGTTGGTGGAGTATTCCTGTACATTTCTTGACTGTCAGAAAAAAAGCAAAAGTCCAAGGACTGGAAGTTATATTGCAGTCTTTAAGCTACAAGTGAAAATATTCACATTAAGTTTGAGTACAGCTATGTAATGTCTTCTGTTTTCCTGCCGATCAAACTGACCTTCTGTTATGAATATGTTACATAAATCTGACCTCGGCCCACACAAATAGCCATAAATTCAGTGAATTTCAAAGAGGTCATCCACATTAACATGCCTGCGTGTATCACCTTGCTGCAACCCCACCTCGGTCCAGGTCCGTGGGGGGGGGGGATGTTCTTACACATATTAAGTAAACACTGCACTGCAAATGTTTACGATCTCCAGCATAGAGGGTTAGAACGTGTTTAGTGGAGAGGACAGGTGCTATGTGGAAGGTTAAACAGGTTGCAGCCGGTGCGTAAACTGTTTGGGTCTACTGATGCCTGCAGGCCTTCTCTGCTGTGTTTGGGAGTTGGAGCTTTGGACATTTTTCAGGTGAAGAGTACAAACATTTCTTGGTAAAGGGGCGGCCTGGAGTGAAGATGCTGTAAAGGCATTAGCTGGCTACAGGTAAGTGACATGAAATCAGATAACATGTATTAATACAGTCGGGTTGGGCCCTGTTATGTCATTCTTCCTGGATTCATTAATATTACATCACTACTATAGAATAATCAGTAATCAGTATATTGTTGGATTAGTGGACATCCAGGTGCAGCAGAATACAGAGAAATACACAAATCATACTAAAAATGTTTTCAGTTTTTTGACATCTGCACTTGTGTGTTGTGCAAACTGTACATACATGTGCATATACAGCACGTACAGAACATGTGCATGTATTCTCCATGTGTTTACATTCTTGGTGAGGCAGAGTGATGGTGGGGGGAGAGGGGGAGCGAATGGGCAGCTTTCAGCCGGAAAAACAAACAAGCTGAGGGCCATGGAGAGAGCCTGGAGCCCAGGAACGCTTAGGCACATCCTGTCTACCAGTCTCCTGGGTCAACACCAGACACGGCTCCAGGCACCGCATCGTTCTGTAGCCACATAACAGCATCAGAACCACGTCAAGGTGGTGAACGACCGGAGGGCTGAGGTTGTGCAAGAAGGAAATCGCTGTTTTCTTTGATTCCAAGCAAATGTTAATCTGCTTGTTTTCCTTTAAATCAAGTTTTCCAGGTTTTCACACATAATTCATTATGAATCAAATACAAGTTTTCAGTTGGATTTACCATTCTGAAATTCAGCAGAATCTCTAATTCAAAATAATATTTAAAATACATATATTAAATATAAGAAGAATAAGAAATACATTAAATTAGTCAGAGCTGTCCAACTTCTATCTGTAGACAAATACTGCATAATGCATTATTATCAACTGGTATTGCTCACAATGGCTAACCTGGCCTGAGCCTGGTTTTCTGACTTGTGCTGGAACTCGGTCAGCGTAGATGTGAAGTAATACCTAACTCTAAAAATGTGTCGTCCAAAACATATAGATAGAAAAAAATAAAAATAATACATGAATTATAAATTCTAAATCAGTGGAGAGCAGAGATAAAGAAAACTTTAAAGGTACACTCTGAAGTTTTTGACCACTAGTAGCGCTGTGGAGCAGACCTGAGCTTTTATTTAGGAAATAGCAGTTACATGTAGAGTGTAGACATTTGATTACTTCATTTTCTTTACTTGAAAAAAAGAAGTCATTAAAAAAATTAAGACATCTAATTTATTTAGAGAAAATTAAACCTTTAACTTTGTAAATGCAAATTTGCGCCATTTACTGTAACATTTGCAAACCATCAGTGGCATCTTCTTGTAGCACTGGTGGTTTTGCACTAAATTCAGTCATCAATGGTTTGTTCAAAGTTAGAAACTTGCAAGCTGTAATGATGGGGTGGGCGGTCCAACATGCAGAATTTGCACATAAGTTTTTCTACAGAACTTTCTAGTGTAGCTGAGGGGGCTTTATAGCAGACTATGAATTTGTTTCCCTGCTATGACTTATTACATAAGCATACCTTATGTTAGTACACATCTACACACACTTTGAGCTACTCAAAATTGATTTCATAAGTTCTTAAAGTGTAACTTTTTACAGAGGTAATAACATAAGATTCCTCTTACATGTGAAACAGTCTTACATGTGAAACATAACCTTACTCATTGCAGTACACTTCACATCCTACCATACTTACACTTGGTATTTTGAGTACACGTGTGCACTGTTGCGCAAAATGCAGTGTACTGTGAGTACCCAGATAGTGCACTTCTTATGGTCAAAACGTTAAGTGTGGACACAACATTTTGGCCATGTAGTGGAAGAGGAGGAAACTGCTGGAGTTGTTGAAGTGTTTAGTGAATACTGCAATATACAAAAGTAAGTTGTAGATATGTTTTATGTTTATATCGTGGCAGTCAAATGTTGATGCTAATGCTCAGCTTGCTATTCAGCGAAGAAAAAAACAGCCGTACTCAAACTGAGTCAAAACTACTTCTGAAGTCAGTGCCCTACGCAGGAAGTACACAGTGTACTACATACTGTAGAAGCCTACTGATGAACATATCTTGTGGTGGCTAATTATAGCTAATATTAGATGTATAATATTTATTGAAATGTTCGTCTGTGTCATGCTGAAATCTTTGTCGTATTCATGTCGTATTCATCTTTGCAAAAGCAAAGATGAATACGACAATGACACTAATTCAAAGGCAAACTAATTCAGTGATATTAACCACCATAACCACTGGCTAAGTTACACTGCAGGAGCAAAACTGTTATTTAGAAGATTAGGAGGTTACACTTCCATTTTTTCTCAAGTCCCACGCGTTGCATTGTGGGTTGCCACAGCAACAACATAAGAATTCATTTTCTCTGACCGAGCAAAGCCTCGTCATTTGCCTTCACATGTTTATATATTTGGCGTTATATAGAAACTGATACAGCCTGTGAGTTTCATTGGAATGAGCTGATAGAGACGAAAGACTAAGCAAACACAGAAATCATCGCCTTGGGTAGTCATGACACCGCATTTCCTGGTCTGACTCATACGCAGGATGAGTAAACATAAAGCATGCTGAGAATACTGTAGAAGGAACGAGGGAGATCTAAATATACATCACAGACCGGTTAGTACTTTTCCTACACTGATGTAAACTGTTGTCACGTTTCAGTATCATACAGTAGTAGTTAGGGTGGAGTAATGGTTTTAAATGTTTCACCATTTTTTGTTCTATCCATGCTGGTGTTCTTTGGACAGCTTTCCTAAAGCCGCTTGCTGGAGGGCGCTTTTCAATTGCAGCCAGGCTCCTGCAGCGGGACGTAACATTGGCCATTGAGGAGGATAACAGGGCTGTGACACAGGACTCAACCCTCTAATTCCCTTTCAACAGCTTTATGTGTCCTTGGGCTTGGATGAAGCAGAATGAGAGATGATTCTAATCCTGCACATCATCTACCTTTACCTTTCTGCTCTTTCCTTCTCTGCGCCGGAGCTGATATTCTCTTCAAGTGTGACTTTTAAATATGTTAAATGTAATGCAGATTTGTATTATCAACACGGATGTTTTCGGAGGAGGCCTGCTGGAGATGGACAGAGAGATTAGCTCTGGTATAGGAAAACAGAAAGAGGGGGTTTTGTCAGCCCAGCATCCCAAAGATTTATCATCCATTTACATTCTCCCAAACACACACTCAGCACCACAGTCTAAACACAGGGCAAAGACTCGTAAATAATCTCACATCCACAGTAGAACTTTTCCACAATAACTTCTGATCAGCATGTTCTCACGCATGACTGAATTTATGAATAAAGAAGGGACAGTGTTTTATGAGTTAAGTTTATATATATATATATTTTTTTTTTAAAAGCATTGTGAGATTAAAAACCATTAATGATAATTTATTAGCATTGGCAGTGATTGTAATCAAACATGTTTATCCATTGGGGTAGTTTATATTTAGGAGGGAGGTCAGGAAAAGTTGCTGACATGTTTGTGTAGACAAAAGATAATGAGGACATCTTCAAGCAGGTTGGTTTGGATAAGTAAAATGTTCCAATGAGGTCATTCGAATATTTAACATACTTACTGAGAAGGCTGTTGATGAATAAATAAGCTGTTTTTTAAAAATCATATTTGTAATTTATTGTCTGCTCTGTTGCTTTGTGTACTTCAAGTTTCCCTCAAGTATGTTTCCTTCTCCGGCCGTTAGTGTGCTTTACTCTTTCAGCCATGAGATTGTTTTGCTCCAGCTGGAAGATAACGATCAAATAATTAATATTTCAAACGTTTATCTGTTCCTTGTGTCAGCTCTGTATACACACACTCTACGGAGCTGGACATTTTTTGGCCGCTGTGTCATCACAGTAAGTTTCCCTGTTTTGTTTGTTCTTCAAGCGAGAGATAACGAAAGTCATGCCAGAGCGCGAGGATGCAGGAGGAGTCAGTCAAACAGACAGCCGGTAAACACAACATTAAGTCATAATGGATTGTGTAGGTGCAAGGTCAGTGTGGTGCAGTGAGGGTTAGAACAATAATCATGTTTTATGTTTCCAGTTCTAATAAAGCAAGTATTAATCTGTCCTGGGCTGGATTTAACCAGGGTCAAGATCAACACTGTGGACCTGTTGATCGTAAATATGCAAAAGAGGAGGTTTCTATGGTCTTTATGCTAAGCTAAGCTAATCACCTGTTTTGTAGAGCTTCATATTTAGCAAACAGACGTGAGAAGAGATCAACTCTCAGCTAAAAAGCAATTGTGGAGGAGGAAAGATTATTCCTTTAAAACTTCTCCAAGACATGGCCTCAACATTTGGTGATGTGTCTTCTCAACAACATTAAGTAGAAATTGGTATTTTGAGAATTTAGCACCTAGTTTATCAGTATAATAGAGTAGGGTATAGTACCACTGTCGATAATATGGTTATTGTACACGAGTATTTGTGATTGACTGGCAACAACTAACGAGTTAACAACTTTGTTAACAGCCAATCATCAAGCAAGTGCAACAACGCAGGACAGAACAGCCAGCTAATGTTACTGACTAGTCCAGCAGCAGTCAGCCCAGCTCGGCGTCTGTCTTTCAGCCTTTTATTTCACCAAGCTCTCACCAACCACTAAAAGTCAGTCCCACATTTACTCTTGTCCAGAGACTGCTCGGTGAAGAGGTTTTCCTCTTCTCAGCTTCTTCTGTTAACATCCCCTTCAGTCTTTTCACCTTCCTCTGTTAAGTACAGTTGCATTGCTTACTTGCCCTGTTCTGGGTCTAGTGCCCATTCTGGGATAGATTACGATCTGCATCCCCTGCCCGCCTGTATCCTTCTGCCCTGGGTTCAAATGGCATGTGGTCCCAGTGTAGCTAGCAGCTAACAGCAGCTATAGTATATATATAAATATAGCAACTTTAAGGTCCTTATTATTTCAATTTACAATATACTTTAGTGGTGCAGTAATGGTGGAATGGTTGTTTTCACCTACCACAAACTAAATGTCAGATTAGCACGACAGGTTAAACTCATAGAGCCCTGTTAGAGCATCCAACCTGATAACCTCCAGATACACAATGTCACAAAACAAAAGTATATTCACAATGTCACAATGTCACAAAACAAAGGTATATTTCTGTCAAGAAAAAATGCCCCTGGCTTTAGATTCAGCATACGGCCTATAGAGGAAGCCATGTTAGCATGGTCTGCTTTAGATAAATGTTGATGTTGCTTCCTGCTAGAATAAATAATCCTTCTAGTGTCTTGCACATGTAGCGATGCATCAGGGGCATGCACACAGGGCCCCAGCAGTTGTGTCCATTCTAATGATTAAAACCATTCCAGGCTCGTCCATCTCCACGGCCGATGAACTCTGAAGACTGGGGAACGTGTCCATCGTTGTGAGTTTAGAGAAGAGAGCAATGGTGGAGCGTCTGCCTGAAGTCACTTTTAACTATGAGAGAGACCAGAAGCTCTGTCAGACAGAGGGATCAGAGAGGAGTAACCACAGTGTCATCAGGGACACATCCAAGGTTTGGATGCTATTGTAAGCACAAGGTGGTGGCTGTGTTTTGCTTTGAGTTTGGTTTTATTTTATTACCTTGGCCGTTAACAGAAGCAGACAGAAGACATTGAAGTTTCACAAGGTAATGTCTTAACAATGACGACACCAAATTGGCAGTATGAAGTAACTTCTGGTAGTTTTTAAATGCCCAGTGATTACTCTATGGGACACCAGGAAACTAATGATCCTCTCTCAAGTGGCTGGTGAGTTTGGAAGTGCTGAAGAGTCTCAGACTTTGTTTTGTTCATCCAAATGTGTCTGAATGGAGAGCTTGCTCATTGTAATACATCACAAGGTTTGGTATTTCATTCTGATTTTTTTTTTTAAGTTGCAAATTTATTAGTGTGTACCACTGAGTTATTGCAAACATGTTAGTAAATTAACATTAATTTGGAGTTTTGTTTGTGGTCAGCAGAAAAGTTAAATATTCACCATCCATATTAGTCCTTTTAGCTCTGCTTTAGGCTCCACCAAGTTCAAGAGGGAATTTAGTATTAGAGTATTATAGTACAGTATCTATACTAACTGGTCACTGACTTTGTCAGTGTGCTGTTTGGTGCTGGGCAGGTAGTGCCGTTTATCTGTGCTTTGCAATAAAGTTGATTTGAGTGTGAGAGTGACCCAAAAGAGTAAAGTTGTGTGCTGTAAAATCCAAAACAAAGAGCTGAAAGATGCTAAAACACTCAACAGAACTGAGGGGAAAAGCTGATTTATTATAATTCTCTGTAAAAAGAAGAATATTTTAAGCTCGTGCAAAACATCTCTTATTTACTTTACTGACCATGGTGGCTAATTCCTCAGGCTTGGCAACCCTATGTATGTTTTGAGTCACATTTCTTTAGGTGATTAGTAACTGAAATACCTTAATTTTAAATTGTAATGCATTTCAGTAATCAACACTGAAAAAAGTAATCTAGCAATGCAGATGATTTTGATTTTATATAGCAACATTTTGAGCTATAGCAAGCACTTCAACATGATGGAGGAGAGTGGAATTTTGTTTGTTCTCCTGACAGTTTCTTTCCAATGCTCCAATACTGAGAGAGGTCTGTGGATCATCCAGAGTAACAAAGTTTCCAAGACTGCAAGTTATTGTTGTGTTTCTATTATTTTTCACTGCCGTTAAATCTCAGAGATGAAAACCATGGCATCCGCTTTAGACTGCATGTAAGTGCAAAAACATGTCTTTTGTAATTCTGGGTAAACTGATCGTTCAATAAAAATCCATTTCTTCTAATTTTAGATTTAGTGATCATGGTGAACTTTTGGCCTCTGTCTTGGAATATTTGTAAGCGTTGCATGTTCTCCTTTGATTAGCTCTCCAAAATTGTCACTGGAGATGGATTCAACACCCTGTGAAAAAAAAAAAACACTTAAGGAAAAATGTTGATACAAATCAACACACATCCTGCATCCCTTCAGAATTCCCCAACATAAACACTATAAATTTTCTCTCTGTTTTCGGGCCGAGATCCAAACCCTGTGGTTGAGCTCTGTTTGTGTCATTTCTCCCATCCTGCCCAGATTTGGCCACAAGTGTCTCCCATCTGGAAACAGGAAGAAGCCTCTCGCTCTATCCCTCTTACTAACCTCAGTTTATCCCAGAACATGACCCCGACTACAGAAATGACTAAGGACGTGTCTACTCACAGGAATCCCTCCATTAAGACTAGAAGGTGGGGCTGAGCTCCAGCTGACTCCACATTCTTTTTCCTAAAAGGATTACAGACTGAGGATCCAGTGAAGGCCCCCCCTCTCATTGCATAATGTCAGTGTTTTTTTTTCTAAAGAAGAAGATAAGATCCCACGCCAACAGACATGTTCACACTGATGATGTGCAGACCTGTGACAGTGTCAAATGTCAGTCTTCGACCCTCCCAAACAGTTCTTCTGTGCTGCACTGCATCAGCCAACATCACCACCATGTCAATTTAGCTAAGAGCAGTGCGGTAGGTCTCACTGTTTGTTCCCCGTGGGCTTGTTTTTCACACGTTACTGCTCAAGTGGAAAATTACTGATTTCAAAGTAAACCTTTACAGAAAGCTCAAGCTTTACTTCAGACCGGGAGGACTATCCTATGACATCAGCTAAAGGTCAGCCAGGCTTAGCTTATTTACTTCATGCAGCTCTTCAACACATCTCATGACGTCTATCAGTAAGGTAAAGAGCTGCAGGGCCACCTACTGTACTGTGTACTAGTTTGTGAAGTCACAACATGAATGCCGCATAACAATGTGCCATGTCCATGCACTTTAAATTCCCATACATATGTATACAATAGCAGTGTAATGAGAGCCTGCAGTGCTCCTCAATTAAAAATGTATTTCTGTTAAAACAAGTAAATCAAAATTGGTTTTATTTAACCAAAAATAATAAAAAAGAGTTGGGTCTTTAAATGAGGTCAACAACGGTAGGTGATAAAGGTAAGTTTTATTGTAGGGCTGTTGTCAGACGTCCCCAAGACCAGTAGCAAATTAAATTCTATTAACATTAGAGGTCCAGTGTGTAAGGGTTAGGATGATCAATTGGCAGAGATTAAATATAATACTCTGAAGTATAAAGACACAGAAAACAGCTAAATGGTAGAAACTAGCAAGAGACCCTCCGAGGCCATTTTCATTTGCACAGGCAGTGTGCATGTCACTAGACAGTCAGGCAGACCTGAATGATTGGATTGGATTGGCTTAATAAAGGCCTGTGACAACAATGGACGCCGGATTTCTCTTTTTACAGAGCATTTCATTTTATTGATTACTGTTGGGATGTAGATAGAATTTTAACAAACAACAAGCAATGCTTCTGAAATAGATCACCTAACCAAGCTTTAAGTTCAAAAATGAATATGCAGGGGGCAAAGTACTGTCAGTGATAATAAGTACAAAATAAAAATAAACTATGTTTACTATTGTAAGAAAACTGATTGTAAAGCTGAATGAGAGGAACAAGTTAACGAGTTAAAATAAAAGTAAAGATTGGTGGAGGGTGCAGTGGATATAACATTAGAAATATTCTATCACTATACTGTGTATGATTATTCATGCTACATGAAAGTCTTTGGACTTTATAAGACACAAATCTTTTTTTCTCTTCCCATGGGTTCTCCATTACAGATACAGCTTTTGATGTTGATCTCCAGTAGATGTAAAGAGTCCGACATGTTTTTATTAGAAATACTTGAGGAGAGTTTTTTGATTGTAGATTGTGCTGCTGTTTTCTTCTAGTGGAAATGTACACATATAACTAGCGCTTAGTCCATTAGCTTGATGCTAATGGAAAATGGGTATTACCATTAATGCACTAATGGAAATTAGTATTGCGATAATATTATCCATTTTACTTCACATGCTTATCATAAAAGCAAGTATGTGTTCATACTTAACAGGAATATTTCCTTTGCTCCATGGAAACAAACTAACAGCTTCTGGCTTCATATGGCTAATCCAATAGCAGCTACAGTAACCCCAAAGCATCAAAACTCTTTTTGAAATTAGATTTTTTTTTTCAATGTTTTATTTTATTTTTTCAATGTTTTATTACAAAACAAAAATTGAAATAAACCATAATACAAATCATGATATTTATTGAGATGGCGCCCAAACTATTGTGCCCGTATTAAGTCATGTCGTCTCTGCTTTGTTTTTCATGGCTCTGTCGAAACTGCTTATTTTAAACCAATGGTGCGTTCCAACTTTGTGTCAACAGTTCTTGTTCCAGCATGAGAATGTTCACTTGAAGCCAGCTCAGTAAAGAAGTGGCTTTCCCAGTTTGCTGTGGAAAAACTGCAGACACCTGACCTCAAGCCTATCCAACAACTCCGGGGTGAACTGGAATGCTGACTGTGAGCCGGACCTTCCCAGAAGAGTTACAGCAGCAGATTAATGCCCAAAGATTTGGAGTGAGATGTTCAGTCAATCATAACCGGGGTGTAATGTTCACTGTGCACATGCTTTTGTAGTTGTATCATTCAGTGTGCAGACTGCTACTCTTCTTCCTCTGCATGATTCTGATTTGTCTTACACTTAGCCAGTTTGAATGTGTCTACTATCCAGCTCCTCTACAAAGATCTCTCCAGCTTATCCATTAAAGAATAAGGAAAATGGACAGATGAATAATGCAATACTTTTGTGTGTCCTAAAAAAACACCCAAAAAGGATAAAAAACGAAATATTTATGGAACCAAAACAACCCAGCCAAATTAAATCTTTGTGAGCTGTCTCTCTGCCTGCAGACCACTAACAGAGATGTGACCTGAAGGGGGCAGTATTGCACCTGTTGTCTCAGATCTGTATAGACGAGCAGAGTGTGCAACTGAGACACACATGAGGTTCAGTTTGACAGTCACCACGTGCAGCTCCTCAAACTGTCACTTCACAGAACTTATACAAATAAAATGATCATTTCTCCCCCTGCCCTTCATTTTGACATTTAAATTACCAGCACTTGATTATGTTCAAATTAGCCTGCTTAATGAGTAATTATACATTGATTCAGAAAGTTATCAAAGGCAATGTCATCAGTGACACGCAGATTGTGAGTTTACTGAAGCTGCAGAGTGAAGCCATCCCCCCTGCTTTAACTGTAATCATTACAATTAGCAGCAAAGTGCGCATCTTAAGTACTCCTCAAAATAGACACGATGACTAAGTAAATATACATACAGTGGTAAAGTGAAGCGCATGCATGCAGTTTCTAGATAAGCAACTGAAAGACAGGAAACAGGCCAAAGTAACTGAATATCACTCCTGCGTCAGCATATTTGATAGAGTCGTGCACCTGATAAGGGATTAAAGGTTGACATTTGAGGAATAAACTGAGGTTGAGGTAAGATGTGTGGGTGGATGCAGGGTGGTGGGGCTGTTAGCATGCCTCTGTGGAGGTGTAATTACTTGATCTCTGGGTGGCTGCAGGGATAATGAAAGAAGAAGAGGATGACAGACGTGGAAGAGCAGGGGAGTATGTGAGGAAGATTTGTGTTTACAGTGTAACAAATGTTTGTTTGTTTTGTTTTCAGTTTATGTGCTGGGCTAATTGTTTCTGATTTAGGATGTTCAAACTCATCTCATCACAGTGTCCTAAATATTAATACAATCAATGCTTTTTCTTCAAATTCAAATACAAAACCACTGCAAGACCCTCTAAGCAAACAGGATGTGCAAGAATATGAAAAAAGGTCTGACTTTACCATGATGCAGAGTTATAAAATGAGCAAAGACAGGTTAAGAACAATATAAGAGGTGGAATTGATCAAGAAACCTGAAAATATTGTGCCTGTACAATAATAAATACTCTCTGTTCATCCATGTATTAATTAAGACTGTAGAAACATAGTCATGGCATAGTTCAAAATCACAGTCAAACTCAAATGTACAATACAGGTAAAGGTTTAAGTAAAAGTTTACAAGGATACAAAATCCAGACAAACACAGTCCAAAAAGGCAATGCTGAGGCAGAATGCACAATGCAGGCTTGGTAAAAGAAAACAACAAACAGGAAACTATTGGAGGCTTGAAAGCAGAGGCACAAAGACAGTGCCTGGATGTTTTGTGGGAGTATAAATTTGCATCACTGTGCCACTTATTGTTTTGTTGTCAGTCCCACAGCTGCAAAAGAGTTTGAAATAATGATTCTTCTGATACTGTGGTTTATAAAAAAATACTGTGGGAGCATGTGAAGAACCTCGTACTACAGGTTTCATAAGTTTTAGGTAATTGGAAGCTCCAGGCTTTA
The DNA here is from genome assembly GCF_000972845.2 of Larimichthys crocea. Classification (NCBI taxonomy): domain Eukaryota; kingdom Metazoa; phylum Chordata; class Actinopteri; family Sciaenidae; genus Larimichthys; species Larimichthys crocea. The sequence continues at coordinate 3,346,961 of NC_040026.1, forward strand.
GGCCATTAAAGCTACAGTAATGAATATTTCATATTAACAACGGGTCAATGACTGTGTGTAATGTGAAAGGTGTTGGTGGTGATGGACACAGAGAGGTTTATTGTCCGACTCTGCAGCTTCCCTCAGCTGCAGAGCTTTTTAATGTCTGACAGTTAGCAGCTAGCTGGTGAACAAAGTGGAGCATCAGGTGGATGGAGACAAACTACTGCTTGCTATAAGTAATAGGTGTAGCCAAAATATTAGGGTTTTTTTTTTTAAAAACCACAGCTAATGTTAATGCATGTGTGTGTGTGTGTGTGTGTGTGTGTGTGTGTGTGTGTAAACATGTATTTGTTACCTATTGGGGACTTTTGTCTGGTACAAACACTGACCTAGTGGGGACCAGTAATCCTCATGGGGACCAAAGACATGTCCTTTTTTGGCATGTGTGTGTGTGTTACAGAACCAGCCTATGAACCTGTATGACACAGCTACTGCTATTAATACTGGTAATGCTGCTATTACAGTGGCGCTCATACTGCCAGAATCTTGTTGTACGACTATCACAGGCACATTGCTATCACCCATGATGCTTCAGGTACTCCTGGATGAGTGCTACTACCACTGACATCCACTTGGCAAAACCCCAAATTAGAAAACTGATTACTGGGATAAGTATCACACACACACATTTAAATTATTCACCTTCTGTATGTATTCTGTTAAAACCTCACCTTAAATGTTTTCCAATGTGGGGTGAGTGGGAACTGGGTGAACTGTGTGATATCGCACTAAAATTTACCAAAAAACGTATTCAAAATTCATTTCCCCCCACAATTTCCACTCTTCATGCTTCATTGCCAGTCTGATATCAGCACAGGACAGTAGTTGAACTGAGGTGAGAGTCCTGGACCCTTCCGTGATACAAACCACAGATGCAAAAAATAAATCCTGTCACAGATTAATTTCCTGTCCCGGAAATCGTTCCTGATTACAGGTGACTCCTTCTCCATCATCATCATCATGCACAACTAGAGAGAGAAGGAGGGTGAAATCAGACTGCATTGTGCTGGAGGCCGAGAGACAATCATGGAACTCTGAATCACTGTGGTAGACTGGAAAATGGGTCATTCATTCATTTGTCACTCAGCTTTTTCATATACAAAACACCATTATATTTTCAATCATCTTCATTTCCCCAACTGGTCCACTGATATCAAAAGGTTTATGAACAGCTGTGTGTCCACGACAGCATCTACACATAGAAAAATCCTGACACGTATTAAGATACTTGACATGACAAAATTGTTAATGTCATCTTTAGTCTTTGATAAGGAGATTCTAAAATGTTATTTTAATAATGAATGGCAATCCCTGAGCTATTACTACTTCTGAAACTCTTGCATCATTTACTGAAGCATTTGCTTCATAGGATTTAACACAGAGAATCTAAATTATAAATCAGGAGCTCTGCTACATTCATTCATTCTACATACGGTCAGTTTTTGAGTTCTAAATTCCTGCATTTGTAGATGATGTCATTAATTGTGCGTGTGTGTGTGGCAATGTAAAGGCTCATTTGTGCTGTATGTAGGCGTAGCACCACCATGCCAGTAATAAAGCGATTTCTTTAAGAGAAGAACCCCTCTTCACAACAACAAACAAGAGAATTCTATATTGCTTCATCAAGTATTAATTTTCTCTGTGTGGAGGCAGTTTCTGTGCATCTTCCACATTTACACTAATTATCACAATAGAAGGTTCCTGACTCTGTGTCTGAATTACAACTGGTTCATACAACTAGTTTGATCAATTAGTCTGCAAACCCCAGATGTTCATTTTTCTCTCATTCCATTAAACTTTTAATGTATTCTATTTTTTTTTTTATAAGATACCATTCTTATTTACAAATAATAACTGGGCAGCTGGCAATTTAATTAAAGCCATAACTTGACAGGAAAAGTAACAGTAGTATAGATTATACAAAAAAGTCCCTACTTAAACACACAGTGAAACTTAAAAAATAAATATTTTGAATATTTTATACGGAGCCCCTAAAGGGACATGGGAAAAAAAAAAAGGTGAAACGTTTGTTTTTCTCTTTTTTTCCCCATGTCCCTTTAGGGGCTCCGTAGTTTTATATCAAAATGCATGTAAAAAATTAAACATTTTGATGACTCTGGGTATAAAGATACATTAATCCAGTGATTTGAGGCACCCACACTCACCAAGCATATTAAAACCATACTTTTCTGTAGCTAGAAGAGCAGTATTGCATTAGGAAGTGAGTTTTCAGTTGGCGAGAACTTTTATTACATTTTAAAAGAATGTGTTTGAGGGCTAATTTATTGATTTCTCCTTCATCCTCCTACACCTGATCTAACACTGTAGGTAAAGGCCAACAGCCCTCCACAGCTCTATATCACACTAGAGCTCAGTATCATGATAATGCCAAGCCAGTTTATGACTAATTCAATAAAATCGGAATGATTTAAATCCCTCATTCAGAAGAGCAGGGTCTAGGATTGAGTGACATCCAGTTCTCTAGTTTCTGATTACAACCACCTTGTCTCACCTTCTACCACTGAACCTGAGAAACTATGGTGGCTGGGGAATGTGCGAAAAATATCAATAGTGTTTTGTCCCTTCTACTTTGTGGTTGTTGCAAATTGTGCACTAATCCAAAGTGTGAAACGAACGAACAAGCCGCATTCTTTTTTTTACCAACAAAATAATTGAATTATTATAACTTCACACTTGCATTTTCGCTTGGGAGTGCATTTATCTTCTTGTTTTTTACCTACCCGTGTGTGTCTGAAATCTGATGGTTGATTTTGACTGACAGGAAGTGCAAAGAAAAATAGTTGTAGGACTTTTTTCTTAAACATTTAACCATATCACACATACCACATTTTTATTTTTTTGTTTTATCATTCATTTGATTGCTATTATACATTTTATATCACGAAAGAGAGGACAATAGAGTTGAGTGACTAAAGACAAAGATGGGGAAAGAAAAACAGTGAAAAGAAATGAAAAGTACAAAAACAAAACCAGGACTGGCAGCAGTAAGTCATTTGGACCATCTGGAGAATACAATCACCAAGGCTTTGACCGTGTTTCTCAGACTTGAGATAAAACTGAGATTAGCAGAAATTCTTCAACATGCTGTGGCTCTGAGCACTTGTCTGAATGAGAATCACTGAGGTGAAAGGTTTGCCATGCAAACAGTATAAGGTTTTTTCTCTACAAGACACACACAGGCATACACATAGAACCATATATAACCATTTACAGCCAGATTTTGTATTGTTGTAGGTGTTAAAGTTGATCAAAATTTAGACCACATTTTCCATAAAACCTGTTGCTTTGTAGTCAACAAATTTCTCTTTCATGTGAGACAAGAGGATCTTAGAAGTGAACATTTCATAAGCCTTCAATTCTTTTGAACATCTGTGCTTGCAGTAAACTCTAAAGGATGTTTACAGTAGAGGAAGAGAAGCTGCTGTTTTATTCATCAAAACCCCAGTAAATTCTGACCCACCAAAACAAGATTGTAGACATTGATTTCAGCTACCCAGCTTCACTGTCTTTAAATTGGAAAGTCATCTTCCTTAAAGGTCTAGAGTATTTAGTACATTTTTTGGTATTTTTATTATACTGTACAGAATGTCCAGCCAGGAAAATCTTCACAGTGCAGACTATCAAACTGATGGTCTGGTCTATGACATTGACTGTCTCTTGCTCCTGCTCACAAGGGCTGGAACTAATCCCAACTTCCTGATAAATGATTTGATTCTTCAGCATAGTCTGGATATGATTGGTTTATGTGAACATGGCTTAGACAAAATGTTTTCTTACCATTAAATGAAACTTCTCCACCTGGCAACGACGATGCCCATGTTGCTCAGGATTCTTTGCAAGGTGCTTGCGTTGTAAACCTGCCTGTAAAGGCATATAATCATTTCGAAATGATGAATTATTTTGCCTGCTGTGAAAGTGTGGATGTCATGTAGTTTCCTTGTTAGTCTTGATACAGCTTAAATTTGGATTTATAACAAGGACTCGAGGCTCACTTGCAACCTGAAAAGAATGACTTTGTCACACATCTGTTTGTCTTTGACTTTCTCAAACCCCCAATTTATCTATATATTAATGATCTATATGTATCCTCTCTGTAAGTGAGGGCCTGCAAAAATGACATAACATCTACGGACATCTAAGGAGACATGTTTTTAATCCTCATAAAAGGAATTTGATCGTAACAAGATACATGTACATGCTCATATGCAGTCAATTGACAGGCCACAACCTTTATATGGCCTCTTAGAAAAAAAGAAAAAGGTACAGTTATAGACATGATCACATTTTAATGTGTGGTTTTAAATGATGAAAGAAATCCAATTCAGACTCTTCATTAATGCTTATTCTTGAAATTCCACTGAATGATGTGTGTGTATTGCTGCTCTGTCATGCATTGCTTCAAGTTGGATGTTATCCTCTCTGGGGATCTTGTGTGTCTGGCTGGATTAGCATAAAAATGGGAGTATGTTTCAGGGGCAGAGGGACAGAGAATAAGCCATACCTACACCTACACAGTGTCAGGGTGCAACAGAGGAGGTGATTCACATATCAAACTCACCGACTGAAGCCACAGAGGTACAGGGAGGTTGTAAGAAGCCACTAGAGAGACACTGAAGACAGAAAGCAGGCCAGCAATTATTTAACCCCGATGTCTCATAGCAAAATTGTTTCTCCTTCATTCCTCCAGTGATCCCGCACACCGTATGAATTTTATTTGCCTCATTACATGCCAGCTATTTTGGTGTTGTAGAAATGATCTCGTGGTGTGAATTTAAAGATGTGGTCTTACAACAGTTTACGCTTGAATCACATAAAGTCTGGCTCTTATTTTCAGAATCTAGGTCAATCTGAATTCAGGCAAACACCATTTTTGTTGGATAAATCCATTAACTTTGGTGTAAGAGACGGCGCTCAACATGTTCCGGTTTTACGTTGATGACACCATGCTTGTAACAAGATGTACTGAACATAAGGTAGCTGAATGAAAGGTAATGATCTACAAGTCTACACCACCATTACAGTATTTCCTTGCAGCAGTGGTACACAGATCTCTTCTGTGCTCCACACACTGACAGATGTAGTAAGACCAGACCCATTTTCTGCTGAGATGAGACGAGTTAAGTATTGATTCATGATTATTCCCCAACATCAGGGACACAAAAAAACTAACTGCGCAAGCGTGAGAGCATTCTCACCACGTCACTGCAACGTCACCATGCTCTGACAGCAACTACTCATGTGGACCTTGATAATACAGATTCATTTTTTATGTGCCTGGTGCTCCCTAAGGAGTGGTTGCAGGCCTTTAATCAAACATCAGCCAACACACACACATGTATTCTCAGTATTCTGTTTATACCCGTGGCAAGAAGAAGATGAATGTTTTTTGTCTATTTTCCCCTGAAAGCACTCTGGGCACATTGCTATTCTGAAAATGTTTGTTACCAAGGTTAGGAACATACAAACACCGTCTTGGAGGAATTACATTATAACTGCAAATGTTATTTTGTTTAGTGTCAGCAACCTAAAGGTGGAAAAATTGAGCTCATGAACACATAGGCTGCTTAAATATGACTACTTGTACTGTTGAGTTGCCAGTGAGGATGGCACACTGGGCAGTGCTGTGCTGTGTAATGGGCCTCAGTAGAGGAGTGTTCGTACAGGGCAACTCTCAGGTTTGACTGCATGTCGAAATTGTTGCTACTTGAAAAGAACTTCAGGATCTGTTTTATTCACAGGAGAAACTTTAAATGAAACAGAGGCTATATAGAGGCTACCTAGTCTTGGTTTGAATTGAATTCTCTATTCCCCACCCAGATTAGACTTTTATCGGATTTTTTCTCCTAATAGAGTTGCAAAGTCTTGTTATCTGCCATTGCTGTAGAGAACAAGATGCCCAGAGGCTTGAATATAAGGAAGTTTAGAACTCTTTGGAACAAAACACCAAATGACTAATTCACCCAGCATTGACATAGACATCTGAAAGTAAACTGTTTTGTCTTTTAAAGTCTCACAGTGTATTGTTAAAAACTTCATTCAAAGTTTTGCCATAAGCACACAAAAACTGCTGAAAACACAAAGTTAAATTCAAACAGAGAAGGGGGTAGAAGGTGTTGGTGATGGAGGACTGCAAAGTAAAAGTGAGTGATCATTGACTTGAACCTACATTGCCTCACAGGGTACACCGCAGTGTTTACTGCTGCTGTTTCCATTTTCTTTCATGTTTTTTTATCCGAGTGGAACAGGCCCTAAGAACAACATAAGGCCTAATAAGCCCCAAAAACTTGGGTCACTTTGAAATTACAAACAACAATCACAACTTTTTCCATTTATTTGCCTTTGTTCAACCCTCTTTTTGATTACCTTAACCGCTGAACTGTGATAAGCTAGTGAACAGCGTTCCCTTTGTTTGGCTCCCATGGGTCCATTGTGTGGAGTGATTCGATTATGCATGCGATTTATTTTGTTTGTTCTTACTTACTGTGGATGTATTGAAATGTAGGTAGTAGTGCATGTAATGTAGCCTAGTGAGGTTTGAATATGTTGTCCTGCGGGCATGCAGTTAAACGTCTAGCTGTGTGTAGGAGAAGGAGAGTGTACATGTTTGTGTTGGCCTTTAATGTCATGATTGATGGCTAAGCTGAATGCAGCTTTCATGGCGTCAGTGTGTTGGCTTTGCAGCTTTTCATGTTATAGGTCACATTTAGAGTACAGTTGTATACCAAATCATCATTTTCATTGACTGAGTCAGTAGCTTTTTATATTTACATGTGACTAAAAGCATCACTGTCAGCTAAGCTGTGATATTTTCAGGTTCAAGCTTACTGAAAAACACATAAACAACCCTGTCCACATGCTATGCCTTGGGCCTGAGTGACAAAGTTCAGCTGAGCATTCCCCCACAATAAGGCTGCTAAATTTATAAACTTCTTTCTATTTCAGTAATCTTTCCACGGCCTTTTTCTCCCCCCCAAAATGTTGCTTTTCCAAAATGGTCTCCATACTGTGTAAATCTTCAAATACTTTAGCAAAGAAAATGACATAAGCAGCCCAGTGAGTTTATGGTCTGCGTGCCAGCACTGTTAAGAGAAGAGTCGACTGTAACTTTCTCTGTCATCGTTCATTTCAAATGTCAATATAGGCGAAGACGCAGCAAAGCTGTTTGTCATGAGCATGGATTTATGTTGGCTTTGTCAGCCGACACAGCAATTACTAAATAATTATTTTATCACCGCAGCACAGCAGTTAGGGAATGACTGCTGGTTAACAGATAGTGTTCATGGGCCATGATTGAATAACTACTTGTTTCACCGTTTGACAACTGAAAAATACGTAAATTGAAACAATGTATTTTGTTGTATTAAAGCGCAGTGTCGGTAACCACAGAGAGCAGACTGAATGAAGGTTTAAAGGGCCGTCACTCTGCAGAGTAACCAGCTGTGTCTGTAGCTGTCAGGTCACAGGTGGAGGCTGTGTGGAGGCAAAGTTAATAAGACAACTTTCTGCCATCTCTAACTTTTACTGCCTTCATGCATGTTAATTGTTCTTGGCCAACTGAAAAGACGACAAAGAAGTAAAGATTTCTCAGTTTTCACATTGTTCAGGTTTTGAATGTGAATGCTGATGTGGACGCAAACCGTTCTAAAAAACGTAGCTAGCTTGATGTAGAAGTACTCTAGGTACTCTGTGATGTCCATTGACCAAATCTGTTATCCTCAGTGTCATTCAAGTCAGAACTCCAAAGTCTAAACACAGTCAGGAGTCACCAAGCCCAAGGTTGCTAACGCAAACACACCTGATGTCACAGCAGTATGCGAACAATGAACAATAGGCACAATGACCTTCTGCATGGAGTGTTTGTGTCGTGAAACACCCTGTGACATCTTTGTATTTGACATTTCCATTTCTATTCAGTCATGCTTGACAGATGTCTTTGTGAGCTGAAGTTTCTCATCTCTTTCAAAGTGTGCACTTTAGATGTTCTTGCAGTTCACAGACTTTAGATACAAACATCAGTTCGCCGCAGGCGGCCATGTTTTCCTGAGCAGATAGGACACATTTAGATCAGAAGTTGTGTATGCCAACTTGGCACTATTGACTTCTGACTTCTCTGTGGCTTCACTGAGGCCAACATTAATGAGAACAGGTAAGTCATCAACTGGCTTAGTTAACTCTGGGTTTTCTAATCTTACTATGAGCATGTCCATGTGAAAGAAGTAAAATTCTAAATTAAAAAAACTGTAAAAAAATTAATTGCCAGTAACTTTCAAAAATTAATTAATTAAAATAACTAATAATTTCTCTGCAGATTTCACTCAATTTATTGTTTTTGGATTATGATATTTTACTTTCAATTTACAGTTTTTGTTTGGCAACTGCCGTTGCCAGGGATTGACCTTTTTATGATTTCTCCTTCCTTTCACCCATGATTTGTATACTTAATATGAGATGATGGAATGGTGATTGAAATTTATATAATGGAACTGCAAACAGTGACAAGGTAAAATAATAACATGAAATATCCACATATTGACAGTAAGGCTCAGTAGGAATTAAAAAATACATTATAAAAAAAATTGCTTAATTAATTGATAGCCCGTCCTTCTTTTCTTATTTGCATAATCATGACGAAGTATTGTGTACAAACCTTTACAATGTAAATAAAATAACTCAGCATGTAAGACAAAAGCATGATTGACACATTACTACAATATATAACACTAAGCAACATACATTATACTACAATAGACAACATCTAGATACTCCACTGTATACTGAAGTGTAATGAAAAAAAACAGCTTTAAGCAAATACATAAATAAATAAATAAAATAAAAAAATAAAGTAAATATAGGTCTCTTCTCCTTGGTCATTAATTCAAGAAATGCTTGTCATAGTGCTACTGTACATGGCTGTCACTGGCTTTCTTCAACTATTTATAGAGTGGAGAGCAACATCCTCCAAAATCCTGCTATGTACCCTTGAGCCAGCCTGCCAGATCCTTCAGCTGCTGCTGAGGATCCCCAACCAGGCCCTCTCAGAGGGCCATGGCCGGCTCCCCCTGCCAGGTCCACCGCAGGAAGAGGAAGAGAGCACAGCAGCCTCCACAGATGTCTACGTCAGAGGAGAGAGGCTCCTCCACATTAAGACTCCAGCCATTCTAAACACCATCAGAGCTGCCTCCAGCCCATTAACACAAGATTGAAGATTATTTTAGCTTCCTCCCTTCAACATTTACAAAGAAAAAGGCACTCATGTGTCAGGCTGGGGAAGCTAATAAATAAAACACACTTCTGCTCCTAACATCTAATTGTGCATCATGACTGGTAACTGAAAGCAAATGGCGTGTTGGAAATCAATTATGACACACACAAGCTTCTTCTCTGTTTTAGTCATTTATTATTTCCTTTATTGTGATTAATGGTGCATTAGGCATTTTTAAAAACCTTTAAAAACCTCATAACTAGTGATGGATTGGATGGATGTTGCTGCATGTGACAAACTAAATGTGCTTTTAAGTACGAGAGGCATTAAGATTTGTTCTGAATGTCTGTGGACCAATCACTCATGAGACTCAGGAGTGGTCTTCTGTCTCTCTTTACTGTTTTTTGATGAGGGCTCTGTGTTTGTTTTGAATGTAGAGCTGAAGTGACTATTTTGTAGTCACTGTGTTGTGTTGTCCACAGTTACTGTGGACTGTTGTTTGGATTAAACAAGCTGTGATGTCTGGAAAATCATCAGTTTTTCGAGAAGATACTCAGCAGATGAATGTGTAATCATTAGTTGCAGCCTAAATGATGTTTTACAACTAATTATTCAATTTATAGACTAATAGAATAAATAATGAATAATCTCTGGCTGTTGCTACACTCAGAAATAAACTGCAGCATGATTTGTGAGAAACACTATAATAAATTCTGAAGATATGAAACTAAGTGAGCCTCTTATTCAAAACAGGTGCTTTTTTTAAAAAAATAATGACATTTTATTGTATTTATTTATTATTTTTTACATTAATGACATCATTTGTCATTACATGCCTGAGGCAGATAAAATAGAATCATATTAAGCAAATTAATAAATAAACAAACAAATGACAAAATAAGAGAAGAGGACATAAATCATAAACACACACATTAATCATAGAGAGATACATTTTATGCACATGTGCGCACTGTTTCTATCACATTACTGCACACATAAGAGTAAATTGTAGAAGTGTCCATGAAACTTTCCAGTCCACTGTGCTAAATATGGACAGCTGTACATGTATATTTGTTATGATTACATTACTTATGATGAAAATCTAGTGAGTTGACATCTTTGCTAACAGCCAAACATCCAAAGCCAGTGGTCCAAAACACCTGCGGTCCAATCCCAGAGTTCTCTGAGCTCACAGTCCAGGCAGCCCACCTAACAAACTAACAGCTACAGTTGGCAGCAGTTTACTTCACTGTCCATCAGGGAACTCTGTAAATCACAGAGAGTTGAGGTGGAGTCGCCAGAGGACATCAGAGGGAAAACCAGGAAACATTTTCTCCATGAAATATGATCCAGTTTCACCAAAATCAGTGAAATAGTTGGCAGTGTGTGACCTAAAGAGACACTTTTGCAGAAGATTGAACCCGAAGCACAAAGTTACATATAGTGCAAGAACAGATGTGAGTCATCAGTGGTTGCCATACATCTGCCATACTTTAATTTCTGCAATGAGTCTTTCCATACTCTGTCATACTAAAGTTTCTCGTTGGTTCACAGATTGGTCAAGTCAAATACTTTTTTCTTGCCAGGAAAAAAAAATTCATTTAATAGCTTAGATCTTCAACAGCTAAATACTCATCCTTTGGATGGCAGCTCCACTAAAACAGTCCAGGAGTTTGGTTTTGCTTTGAACAAGAGTATTTTTCACTGGGTTGGTACCAGACAAAGAACAGGAGTTTTTCCTGAACTCATCCTGCCATATCTTGTTTTGTTGTGATGAATAATTTATCACTGAAAAGAACAGCAAGCGAGCTCAGCTGAATATTTTCACAGCACATCAACAGGTGCTTGGTTGAAGTGGAGCTGATGCTCTGGTGTACATCTCTTCAAAGAAGCTAGAATAAGTAAAGAGGACGAATGTCCCAAACCAAGGAGTGAAAACGTGTCAGTTTGATGTGATCTGAACGAGATGGTGTGAGCTCTGAGTCTGATTTTGAATCCTGTCTTTGTGTGTTCAGACATGTTAGTGAAGCTTTTAGCGATCTGCTGTTCCGAGTTCTCGTATTGCCTCTGTGTTTGTAGAGTGAATCAGTTTGTGTAGTAATGATTGATTATATTCATGGCTCCACATCTAAGTGGATTATTCATGCTCTGCGGTGCCAAAGAATGAGGGGACCTCGGGGATAGTTTAAGCAGCTGAGGCATGCAGAGTCAGTTTTGCTCAGGTAATGAATGCCTCTTTATTTATTATGTTATGTTTGTGTGTGTGTTCAGTCTTCTTTGTGGTACGGAGTCCAAGCATCATAATATTGAATTTTGCCTGTTTTTTGTTTGTTTGTAGCTAGCTTCTGTTCTCCTGTCCAATCTGCCCCTGTTACCTGCCACTTCTAGCCCAGTCTCACCTCCACCTCCTCACTGCTGCACCATCACTGACCCTCGTATCACACCACCTCTGAGAGACCTTCAGCAGAAGGCCACCGCTATAGTAAGGCGTGTTTTACCATAATTTGGTCATGGAGGGAATTTCAGCTATATACATGAAAGTTACTACTTAAAAGATGAATAGCTCTATGCATGGAAGTTAATTTAGAACTTTGGACAGTCCCAAAATGTAAAATCAATATATAGATATGAAACATCAAAAGTAGCCCTGCGAAGAACTGCTGACTTGTCCAGGGTGTATACAAAAGTATAGTCAGTAAATATCAAAATGTTGGCATGAAAATGCAAAGTATATAACTGGATGTTGCAGTGGGACACATGCTTCTGCTGTAAATGATAAGAAGGCTCAATTTCTGGTGTGTTATCCTGAAAAGCAACAGCTTCTAATACTCTTATATTAATATCATATAATATAATACAACTTCCAATTTAGATTCACAATATTATATATTATAACATGCTGACCGTGAGATCTAATATGTCAACAATAAACCAATAACTAAAAAACAATAAAGAATTTCAATATACTGTATGTGATAGTCTATATCTGTTATCAATGCCCGTGTTTTATGGTGACTTATGTGCTGTAACTATTTTTTGGCAGATGAAGATGTTGTACGTTATGAAATAGTTACAACATGTTACTCCCAGTTAAACTGTCAATCATCATATTTATATATCTGTTCATGTAAAGATAAAAAAACAAGATTTGACATTCATTATTAAGTTTTAAAGGTGTTGCTAGTTGAAACTTCTGAAGGAGCTGTTTTTCCTGTCACCAGTCTTTGGACTAGGCTGTGCTAATCACACACTGGCTGTAGCTCATTACTTAGAGGAAACTTGGACTCGACTTTGTCATGTTTTTGAGTCTAAGTGATTAATGGTGACAACAGGTTTTGAAATTGGTCCAGCAATTAGTGAGAGCACTACAGCAGCAACAGCAAATCAGGCTGCAATGTGTCATCCTTTATCCTAACATGTTAGTTTGAAACTCACCAAAGTTACACAAACTAACTGATCAAGGCAGCAAAGGACCAGCAACTCCTGTGTTCTACAATGTGAAATGATATTTTGTGGAGTCCGGTGGCTTTAAACAGAGCGCTGCAGTGCCTGTTTCTGTTTTTTTTTTTTAAAAAAGGATTTTACTCTTTAACAAAAAGGTTCATTTCCATAATGTCAGACACAATAATCAAAGCCTGTCAGTGTCAAAAACAAACACTTTTAGCGGACGTACATCGACAGTGTGAAATTGCCCAAAAGGATTGGACCCATCACATCGCCTTTGTCATTCAATATTGGACCAGTCTTTTATGTCCCCACTTAGACATAAAAAACATGACAAATAGTGTCCAAGCTATTAAAGTTTCCCCTTTAATACCCAGAAATGAGAGCTTCTCATCTTTGCAAAGTTTGTCCAACTCTATCTTTAAATGGAATGACACTGAAACACTGTGCAGTAACGCAGACAGTTTTTTCTGTCAGACTTTAGCTTCTGCTTTTGATCTTTGTTGGCCGCTTTGTATGTGACCCTTTGATACATTCTCTGTTCCTCTCTATTCAGAAATCAAAGAGCACTGCCTCCGAGTTTATTTCATTTAATCGATAGGACTAAAGCCACCACTGTACTTTTTTATCAATAGAGTTACAGTAGCTGCACCTGCAGCATGCTGTGCTGAATGCTGATCCCATCCTTCCACACCTCTGCCGGGACTCCATCCAGATCAAGATCAATAATTACAAAGGCTTTTTGTTAAAGTCCCATGTTCTTCATGTTCATGTCTGTCCTGATTGAAGAGGACGTGACGTCAACAGACATTTTGCCTTGTTTGCTACAGAGGCAAATAATGAACGCTTCAGAAACTGACAGTCCACCTTTCTGGGTCAGAGAGTCTGTAGGAAAGTTAAGTTGAAAGAGAATTTAGAACTTGAAGAATCTCCAGCAGCTTGGAGTTGTGTGGAGGCATGGTGTTCATTACAGCAGAAGCACAAGGACGCGACTTCTTTTGTGTCGGGAATTTGAATGCTTTTTTCTGACGCTGCCTCGCTGAGCTCGGCGTTTGAACCAGCACAAGTCATTCTCCACACACCCACGGGGGCCCGGTGGCTTTAAAGCTTAATTTCCACAGTGGAATTCACACAAACATAAAAAAAGAATGGAGTTTTTCTCGCTGCGGATTTTAGCTGGAGCTAAAATTCAGAATGCGTCCAATAAATTCAATTTACAGAAAATACTATGATGCAAAATCCATATTATGGCTTGAGACATTATCAGCATATGTTTCAAAAACAGGCAAAATAAGATTTCATCATGTTCAGCTTCAGAGGACATAACAAGCTTCTCTTCCAATTAAACATGCTGTGCAGCGCCTCCAGGCCTGTGCATCAAATAATATAAAAATTTAACTTTTCTGTCAAACACACAGTGTGATGCTGCTGCTGTGCGTTCCAGTTGCGGCGTTCCTCTAATTCAAACACACATAAAATTCACAGTACTGCAGTGTGCTGTGTTGTGCCAGATCTTTCTGCCGTTTCAAAGACGGGGGCGAGGAGAGAGTTTCTGAGGGCAGATGAACCAACTTCAGCCCAAGCAGCAGTGCTTGGTTTGTAATGAAGTCTAAATGTTAGAAGTCTTCAGCTATAACCATCTGCCAATCAAGGACAAAAATCTTTTCCATCAAGATAAGGCTTCAGTGTCGTTCTCTGCTTTCAAGTTCTGTTCTAACTAATGCTGGCTAGCATCTTCAGCAACCTCCGAGCAAACAGTCACTTCTCATTGCCACACATCCAGCATTTAACCATGCCTGTAGCTCATAGGATGCTGATTCATGCGTGTTGGAACGTATTTTGATCAGCCTGTCCTGAATGCATGAAAGTGTGTGACAGCTTACAGACATATTATGAACAATGACGGGTGTTATATAGTGAATTTTCTAGAGTTTAATGTAAAACTTGAGCGGAAATGATATTACAGTGGTGTAGCATAGTGGCTCTAAGGACAAGTCAGACAAGTCAGTCTGTATCATTGCAGCAACCACACACAAAGCAAACAAATACAAACTTCATTAGCATGGTCAATACAAAATGATACTCATTGTATAATCAGACACATTAGTGGTCAGTGTACATTTAAAGCTACATTAGCAGCCTGCATGACAGTAAGGTTATCAGTATTCTTTGTGCTGAAGATTTCCCCACGGTCACTTAAATAAAAAAATAATTCTGCTTCAGTCTTTAAATCCAATCCATTGTTTGAATAGCAGCTGCTATCTCCCTAAAGCTACGACTAAGGGAAGCCCTGACAACCCCACACCTCCTGCAGTAATGCGCTGATTGCTCCATAACTACAGCACTCTGACTCCAAGTCCATAGATTGAACCCTGGTACGATGGATTCACACATGATTCACATCTTGCAAGTCCAGCTACTTTGCAAAGTTATGGCATTGTTGGGATTCTTATTGTTATTCTTATGCAAAACATGTTGCAGCACTGAAAAGATACACTGTTAATGTGTGGAAATAAAACAAAAGAACAACGGTGTGAACTCAGATGCTGTCATCCCTCTATAATATAAAGATGACATGATGAGTCTTGTCACAATTCCAGCCAAATCTTAGTCATTCATTCTCATCTGCTCTGTTTTCTCTGCCACAGATGACCCCCCCATTCCCCACACCTACCTGTTTCTCTCATCAGCCCTGCAGTATTCTGTATATACCTGCCCATCTCCACTCATTCTCTGCCTAGGTATCCAGTGTGTTTTCCATCTGAGCTCTTCAGCCATGTCTATCTGGCTCCCTATTGGATTGGATGACAAGCCTGGGACTCAGAGGTAGACTCGGATGCAGAGCTGAACAGAAGGCTTTATTAAGCACACAAAATAAGGTGAATGATCAACAGAAAGCTTAAACAGGAGGGATGGCTATGAAAAATTACTACACTAAATCCTATTGTCTAGGGGGAAAAAACGAAAACCGCTGAAAACAGAAAACGCCTCTGAGAAGGGAAAAACCACAATCGGGGAAGAAGTCCAAACTCTAACTATAGCTATGAAAAGTTAATGACAAAAGGCCAACAAAAAAAAACCCTCTCAAATCGAGGCGAAAACTGTGACAGGGAATTACTGAGACAAGATACGACTGGTGGGTCAAGACGAACGACATGACACACAGGCACAGGACAAAGGGAGACGCAGACTATATGAACACATGAGGTAATGGGGAACAGGTGGACACAATCAGGAATCAGGGAAGACAATCAGACCAGTGACACATGAGGAAGGACAAGTGACCTGAAATGAGAGGAGAGTTAATTTCCAAAATAAAACAGGAAGTCACAAAACAAACATGGAGACAGGACCAAAACTCAACTTGACATACCGGTGTGACATTGGATGGTTTTGATTTTGACCAAGTTTGTCTCTGTGCATCTGTGTTCAAACTTGGTTATTTACTGAGTTTCTACAAGTACAGTAGGTTCAAGAAAGTTCTAAAGCAGTCAAACTCTTCAGTACGTTTAACCTAAAGTCATCAATCATAAGTGTTTGAATCACAAACAAAACATCAGCAGCAGTTTCACACTTTCTATGTCTACTGCAGTATGGTAGCATCAGAGGCAGCGACACAGTAACACTGTCACACTGTGAGTTACAGCAGAGGTTTAAAGGGCTGACATGAAGTGCATATCTTACAACATGATGGAGCACTGTGGATCGGCCACCTTGTCTCCTCCATATGGATGACAGGATGGAGTGGATTTAAGTGTTTCTTTCTCTCCTGACTGATTTCAGATGAGATGCCACATGAAGCCTCTGCTCTCAGCGAAGTCGCAGAACGACTGAAAAAACCTCTTAAAGTAGGGCAAACTTAAGGTCTGCTCAGATGTTTGTGCTCATCTAAATGATCTCGCTGCGTGACGGTGGTCCTGTGGGACAGACGCAGTCATCAGCATCTGAAACACTGCATCAGTTTGAACTTGAGTGCACTGGAAGTGATGCAGAACAATAAATTCTGCGTTTGGGCCAAATATTGTTCCAATTAATGACTCACTGTTGACAGTGACTCACACCTTATTATATAACACAGCAGTAAATGGTTCATTATGATGGAATCATTTCCACTGCGTCTCTCAGGAAACAAAAATAACAGTGTAGAAACTTTTAAATGGCTTTCTTTCTTTTTGTTACAATCATAGACTAAAACATGGACATCCAAGAATATACTCTATGTGGTTTCTGAAGAGCCATCTTGAAGCTCACTTGGCAGTCCTGCATCGTTGGTGGACCTGAGGTGGGCTGAACGAAGCCTGGGTGCTCAAACTAGTCATCTGTAACAGCACCCACCTGTCAATTAAAGTGACCACTCCTAATTCTTCATAACTTTGAGCCTTAATATCATCTGAACAGGTGAGTTGTATATAAATTCACCCTCAGTACAGTTGTCATGAACGGGGAAATTAGCTATAGAGACCAAAACTGTTTTTTGTACCAGGCTGTAAACATGTTTATTTCTGCTGTGAAGTTTTAACATGGGGACTTATGGAGACTGACTCAAGTGGACGTTTGAGTAACTGCATTTTTTGGAACTTTATATTGCTTTCATTTCACATTTTTCACAGAATTTACCACTTGGTTGCAACAAACAAATAGCAATATAAAAGTTTATCTTTGTGCTTCAAATGTCATATTTGATGTTAACGTGTTGAAACATCCTGCAGACACGGAGCAACTTTCACACTGTGAAGCTGTCTTTCTCGCCGCCTGATGAACTTAAGTTTAATATTCATCTTTCTACTCCTTTCAGTTCTGTTTTGGTCTTCAGAGGGAAATATTTGGCTCTTTAGCTCTCTGCTGTTTGGTGCTGAGTCAGCAGTGTACAAGTTTGGGATTGTTGTTATTGGAGACATTTTTCACATTACATGTAGTCCATTGATCCACTGTTAACATAAAAAATATGAAGCAACTTTTTTGTTAAGATAAACGAGGATAAATAAATGAGTGCTTTTTGTGTTTTGGGGCAGTAGTGATCTCAAACTACAGTATACCCACTTTGCTCATTCAGTGGCAGTCAAGCGTGCAGCACTTTGTAACGATTGCTGTAATTCTGGCATTTATTAATTTCCTCTCTTGATCACTATTTTAAAAACGGTTCCACTCAGAAGAAATTAGAGTTAAATTGAGCAGCTTTGTAATATTTATACCGTGCCTCTTCTTATTAATGGTGTAACAACTTGTAGCAAATCAATACTTAATAAGTCTAATTGTGCATTATGTTGCAGTAGTGCCACCTGAATTTATTTCTTGCTTTGCTCATCATTAGCATGCCATGGAGACACTATTGAATTAACAGTGTGCTTTTTTTTTGTGATTGCCAGAGCCTGCTCAGGCCAGCCAGCCAGCCAGTAACGCATATCCATGGTGAGGCTCAGGTGATGGTTAATAAGAGTTAAAGCATTGGTCGATGTATTGATTTTTACACCTGCAGTCTAACTATTGAAACTTCAGATCTTTGTTGACTGCAGTCTGTAGCCTGAACACAAACTGCACGACAAACAGCTGAAGGTCCCAAAAAACAGTCCATTTCTCTCCACAGACAAACAGAGCTCCTGATGAATACTGAGTGAGGATATACCAGCAGCTCTTTCTTCTGTTTTCCATCCTCTCCTCAGCTGTCTGTGACATTTTGACGCTCATTAGGATGCCTGGGCGGGTGAGCATTCGAGACAGTACACTCCTAAGGTGCTCTAGGTCGGATTAAGACCAAACAAAGCACCCATTCTCGCCTGTAACCTACTTCCTTTCATTTATTTATGTATGTATGCTGGGTCCAGGCTGCAGCCGAGCTGGCACAATTACTTATTAATATACAAGTGTTCTTAAGGCCAGCCGAGGCCTAATCTTCTTAACCGCGATGGAAGGCTTTCCAAAGAGGAAGTGACAGCAAACTAATCCATAAAGCTTTGGTACACAGTGGCTTTAAGGGCGAGTTTACGCATGCAATTAATATGGCACAGCAGACTCGTAGATTTTTCTGATCGAGTCGTTTTCTTTCAGGGTGCTTTATAACAAACTGCCCACGTGTCGAGAAATGAAATCAATCCAGAGTTCAATTTAGAAACAGCTCCATACTGTACCTGTCAATTTAATTGTTTTATAGAATGATGAAGAGTTTCTGGGAACGAAACAGTGTTTAATAACGGTGCTTCTGGCATGGAAAGCACAACACAGCACAGCTAAATACAGGAAGTGTCGCTGAGAAACAATCTGCCCTGTGGGTCATTAAATTCAAGTCAAAATCATGATCCGTCATTTAATCCTGCCAAATAACTTTCCCCCTCAACAGCGCAGCTTCTCCTGGTCTGCTGAATTATCAGACTGTTGGTCACAAATGGCATATACCAAGTGATCCCTCATTAAATCTGTTTGCCTTGTGCGTGACTCCGGAGTGACATGGAGGCTGATTTGTTGCTGGGAATGAAACACACACACACACACATCTCGGTGTAGCTGGTAAACATGACCTCTCCATCTGCTGGCAGATTAATGGTGTTGCCCTGGACTCTTTGTTGAAAGCATGACCGAGAACAGCTAAATTAAACAACAGAACCTGAGCTAAACAGGTATCTGAGTGGTGACAGCTCAGAATGGAGAGTGACATTGATTATGACTATAACATATCTCTGATAAAATTTATGATTATGAAACTCAAACCACTAAGTGATTTTTGGCCACTTAGAGGCAGCTTTCAACACTCACTGACAATTTATCACCTTGAAAAATTGAATACAGTGAACGTGTTTGACTTATTATCTCCCCCTAATGTGCTACCAGTCTGCTGTATCCTGTCCCTGCTCTGTACTTTTGTTAAATTAAATCAACTGTTTTTTTAAATGTCTGTAATTCAAATGTTAAAAGGGGCTTGATCCCTGGATAATTGATAATGGTTGTATTGCAACCCCCTTGTTTCACCCTCTCCTTCCTAGTGAAGTGTTCAATGCCAGTCTGGAGCCGGTGTTTAATTTACGTATGTTCTGGGTTACTGTAGAAACACGGTCTGTAGACATGAACAAAAACACAACAGTTCATATTTTCTAGCTTGAATGTTTTCATAAGACTCACAGCTTCATGTAAGAAATCTCTGCAGTGTTGCTTCCTATGTGGAGCTTGTTACAACTGAAGTCTGTGAGAGACCTACTATCATTGTGTTGGTACTAGGAATATATGCTTGTGCTGGTCTGTGCCTGCACAAAGCCAGAAAAAGTACATTTACTTAGGTTGACCTAAGTAAGGTCAGGTTGACCCCAACTTTGGAAACCAGTGATTTAGCAGACAACAGTAGCATTGTGTTCCTGGACGTGTAAAGTTTTAATGTCTAAAACATTTTTTAAAAAAGATGTTCACCCTTATTTAAGCTCTGTTTGGGTCTCCACCAACACCTGATGGAAATATGTGCCTTCATGACAGTACAGATAAATGCTCCACTATGTTCATCTGCTAGTTTGGTGTTTGGTGCAGGGCAGGTGGTGTACTATTATCTTTTCTGCCTCTTTCTGATGAGACACCCAACAACAACTTAACTTAAAGAAATAAAACTGTTAGCTGAAAGACTATAGAAAGACGTTATAAAGCTCCATATTGCTGAGCTGAACTGTGGATAGTATCACTATGTGCCTCATTGTCAAAATAAAAACACTGATTATGCCAACTTTAATTTGGAGGTTGTAAAACCAAAACTCTGAGCTGAAAGATGTTCAAACACCATGTGTAGCTGGCAGGACATCAGTCAAGTGATAATTCTTTGAGGGTTCACCTCTACAAGTAACAGCTTTCACATTACATGTAGTAATCTTTTTCCACTGTTGATAAATGAAATATTTATTAGTGCAGCTTTAAAGTTCTTGTTGATTAAGATGTTGGAGATAAAAAGATTTTACAGATAGAAGAGCGATATTCCATAGTTAACTGAAAGAAATTGGATTACTTGAGCGTATTTGATAAGCTCAGTGGATTATGTCGCTAAGCGGATAACAGAGTACGCTGTGACAGTAATTTCCCCCCAAACGTTACCCACCAGAGACAAGCCGCCTGCCAGCGCTAATGTCATCAGAAATTCAGGCCGAGGCCGCCGCTCCCACAGGCTTCCTTAACCGAACCATTTTTATTCACCAAGAGTCTTGTTACTCACTGAACTCTTTAAAAGTCTCTGCATTTTTACTTTTTATCTATATTTTATTGGAGCTTTTTTATTATTCATCTTCCTGCAAAACAGCTCAAGTCTCCCACTAAGAGAGAAAGACGAGCCTCTCTTCTGGATCTTCATGTGTCACTGATTTGATTGGTAGCCACACTAGCCCTACTTTAAATCATGCTTGCATTTCAGTTGTGTTTTTCCGGTTGCTTCTTTAATGATCTTCTTTAAAAGGCTTTTTGAAACGCATGCTGTTCTGCACACAAATGTCCTCATTCACGGCTGATATCTGTCAGGTAGATTTCTGTTTTGGAGGAGTAAGGACAGTTTATCTGTGGGTGACAGCTCGTGCCAGCCTGTAAGTGCTGTGGATTCCACTGCAATCAATCAGGGAGGTTTTTTCCATTTAGATGTCATGGGGGAAATCATAAAAAACAATCGTCTAAAAAAAAAAAAAAGTCCTTCCTCCATCTCCTATCTGTCGGAGAGTGAGTAAAGTCAGCAGAATGCAAAAGGCAGCAGCACACGTGTCATTCCTCAAACATGTCACCGCTGTCATCCGCTTGGATATGGCTTCCAAGGTTGCAAGAATGTATCAATTACCAGGACCACTCGAGAGCGAGGCAGAACTCAGATGCACAACCCATTTATTGTACATCTCTCATTCCTGATTTATGATAACATCAGCAGGTGGACCTACCTTTTTTTCCCTCTTCTCTTCTTTTGAGGTGTCAGTAAATTACACCCAAGATCTGCACTTCATCATGAGACTGGACACAGGAAATCAAGAGCTATTCTTATCCTCTCATCTGCATGTTTCCTTCACTGATCTTGACTGAAGAGGGTGATTATCATGGTGCACCTTTCAAGTTGGTGATTTATAGATTCATTAAAAGAGACACTCAACCAATTGCATAACCAAAGATCACTTTAGTGGTCATTACAATGACTGTTCAGCCTGTGGGAATAACAGCATATGTCTTGGCTCTGGATGAGTTTTGTCTAGTAAACTGACCCCAGTGATGTCATGAGGGGTTATGTGGGTTGGACTTGCAAACAGCAAACAGATGGTGCTGAATTTTAAAGACATCCACATTTACCAAACAAAAAGAAGTTCTTGGTTACATTGTGTGGAATCAACCTGGTCTCCTATGAATTACATATCACACAGATTTCATCATTTTTATCCACAAATAAAGCAACATTTCAAATGGCTTTATTTGCAAAGTCACTAAATCTTCACTGACAGAGCACATTTGTTGTCATATAATATTGAAAATATTTATTAGTAGTTAGATAATACCATATTGGTCATTTTTAAATATTGGAAAACAATTGTTCTAAATTGTCACCAACAAACTAAGCAATAACTAAGAACTTCCAGAATGACACAAAGTGTTTTCTGATCTGACGCCTTCATCAGCAGGGTGACATTGTGTGTCTTCTAAATACAAAACAGTTTTCTGATCTTTCTGGTCTTGGTTGGTTCAAATTGCTGCTTTGTGCAAGGTTAGGGGACCTACAGTATGTTATGGTTACACTAATAACCACTTGGTCAAGGTAAGGGTCACATTCATGACCAAAAGCAACCAACAAAGACAAACAACCAATAAAGTCATGTGTCTTGTTAACCCATTCATATGAGGTGTTGAGGTATTTGTATCCTTCCTTCCCAGTGTTTTCTCTTATTTTCCCCTCCCCTTGTCTGTATCAAGAGGCAACCCCCGCGGCTGTGAAGTAAAGCCAGCATAGAAGTGACAGAAACTGCAGTTCCTCAAACGTCCACTTGAGGCTGGCTACAGAACGAGTCATTCTCCACAAGATCGCCTCCTCCTCTTTGCCCATTGTTTGATTAGCTGCAGAGGCAGGACTGCCAAGATTGTGGGGGCCAGAGCCAACACACCGAGCTTCACATCTCTTCAGAAACCTGTGTGTGACATCAAGGATACTACATCCATGTTTTATGCTGAGTGTGTGTGAAACCTGTCTAACTTGGTCACCCTGTGCTTCAGGAACAACCATTCCCTCACCACGTCCAGCTCTCTCTCTTCACCTCACTTCATTTTTTTTTTGCCTCCACCAGTCCTGCACTCTTGTGAATCACCTTTAATGAGACCCCACCCTGCTCCTTCCACCTCCGAGCACTGTGTTGAACATCGCTACTGATTTTCAATAAATGGTTTTACTGATTTGGGTCTCTGGTTTGTGTTTGCTTTTTGGTGCTGCTACCGTCAACAGAACAATTCGATCACTGGGTTTTGTCACTTGCTGAAATAACTGATTGTTCTCCTTTGGAGGATAGTCTTTCTGAAGTTTTTAATATTTAACCAAAGCTCTGAGCGTTTTAAAGCCTTGACCCATGCATGGGACTTAAAGTCAGGATATCTCAGCCTCTGCTGAGTCTCTTGTGAATCCCCCAAATTTATGCCTGGAGTGCTCCTCCAATTTGCTGACTGCCAGATGATTTAAAGACAAAACTTTATTCCTCGTGTGGATTTCTGCGGACGAGCTCTTGGGACGGGGGCATGTTGAAATGCTTTATGTCACATACAGTATTATGAAATTAAATTTACAGTGAAATCAGCAAAATCTTTTGAATTACAAAGTCTGCAACTGAAGCATTCTTAGGAATAAAAACAGAAAAAGAGAAAGAGAATGCCGTCTGTCTATCTCAGGGCGCTGATCAAGAGCAAGAACAACATTAGCATTCTACTCGACACTGAGGCATTACTGAACGTCTAAGCCAGAGCCGATTGATTTTTTATTTTTTTTTACCTCTTATTTCATCTTACAGTTGAAATATGCAGCTCAACGTGTTCGTCCATCTACTAAGTATAAGCTCTTGATGATCCCAGTCAAGCCATAGGAACGGAACTCTAACCACAGGGTGATGGAAATTGGAAATGCACGTCTTACCGCATTACATTAAAGTGAGTGACAATACCACGCTGATTTTCATTTGTAGTGATGGTACTATCTCATTTTTTTCCATTACCATGAGCGCACTGTTCTAATTTTCAGGCGGATAGAGAGGGGAGAGGGGGTTGTGAGTGGGAGGATTTGTGCATTTCTGTATGGTGAGCCAACAGAAGCTGGGTAAATAGGAGCATTAAAGCAATCTGCTGCTGAGCGCCGAGAGCACAGGCTCATTATAGGGGGCCTTGGCTGAGGAGTAGCCGGGAAGACATGCCAAGTTAGACTCCCGTTGTGACAGACAGTGCTCTTTAGCTATTAATCAACAGGCTGAGAAATTGAAAGGACAGCGAGTCGCTAATGGAACAATTTGTCTCACTGTGAGGGATTGAATTTCGTTTCGCACCGAGACTCAGAGCGTCATCTCATCCACAAGTCACTCTCTGTCAAGCTCTTCGTTTTTCTGTTGTCTTCCACATATTTCAATATCTCACAGTATTATATACTGCTTATTAAAATGGGGCACATGTCATATTGTACCATCAAAAAACTGAAAACAACTCTACTGCATTTTAATTTGAGTGGCACAAGATCACATTTCACAAAAATGCTGATTTTTTTATGACACTGGAGGAAACTGGAACACTTTGCAAATAATAAATGACTGTTCTTCACATTCAGTACTCAAAAGTCAGACCTGATGTGATCAGTTTCTATTAAAATTTTCAGTAACAGAAATGTTGTGGTGTTTGGCACCAGGGTGGTTTCAGAATAGTTTGGTGCTCTTCAGATCTTTTCAAGTCTTTTAAAATATTTAAAATATTAACTTTATTAAACTCCACTCAACTTCTGGTTTATGTCATGTTCCCATTATCTGTAAGTTAGCAGCCTGGATTGGAGTTTCAACTTCCGTGAAGCCGACGCTGAAGTTCCAAAAACTGCAGTTCCTCAAATGTCCATGTTGATGCTGGCTGCAGAATGGGTCAATCTCCATAAGCCCTCATATTAAAATGTTCAACTTCACAGCAGAAATAAACATGTTTACAGCTTGGTCAACTGTACTGAGGCTGAATATTGATAGAACTTGCCCGTTCAAATTTAGATTTTAATTTTAGATTAGAGTTTAAGTATCTTGGCGTCTTGTTCATGGGTGGTGTGAAAATGGAGCGCAACGCCTGCAGTACTGTGGACACTGTACCTGAACGTTCTTTTTCATTTTCTGGTCCATCTACATTCCAACCCTCACCTATGGTCATGAGCCTTGGGTAGTGACTGAAGAAACGAGATTGCCGATACAAGCGGCTGAAATGTGCTTCCTCTGCGCTCAGCCTTAGAGATAGGGTAAGGAGCTTGGACATCTGGAGGGAGAACCCATTTTTAGATTAGCTGGAAAGCAGCAGAGGCAGGACTCATGTTGGTGGTGGCCAGAAGAGCTTCACAACAACTCTTCACAAACAGATGACACACGTCCATGTTTTATACTGTAATCATCATTTTACAGCATCTTTGCACGTCTTTGACCTTTGCCTTTGACTCCTCAGCCATTTCTGTACAGAGCTGCAGTAAATATATTTCTGACCTTCATTTTACAACTTACAGTGCACAGTTTAGTAGCAAGTAGCTGTCAGATAATGGTTTTATGTTTTGTGGCTCAGTGACTCAGATCACAACATAAATTATAACAGAGCATAATGGGTCGTTTTTGAGAGCAGTCAGTTGCCAGTTGCAAACATATGGATAGGTCATGCAGGAAAAATCCAAATGTCTGGACTGGTCCTATCTTTACTCTAATTTGAGGGTGTAGATTGTTGTTCATCACTGTAAGCTAACTTTTGTTAAACCTGCTTCTGAATTTTTCCTGGTGTGGATAGACATATTACACAGTGGACTGAGCAAAAGAACAAAAAAAAAGCTGCAGCAGGTTAATGATCGGACAGGGAGCGTGAGCTCATCATCTCACTAATGTAATGAGCACACAGGGACAACAGTGCCAGACTTTTAAAGGTTTGTGGGTCTGGAAGTAAGTTCATTTTTTTTCTTCCTCCTCTTTGGCTTCCCTCTAGCTGGTGGTGCCCTAGGCAACTACCAGCCCACATATGCCTAAAACCGGTCTGTGTGGCACAGCAGTGACATGCCAGTCCCACCAGTGGGTCCATCATTAAAATTTCAGGCTGTGGAACCAAGCAAAAAAACTTCATTTCAAATTCATTGGAGAGCCCAAAGTTTCCAAAAAAGATGAATATTTTAAGCTTTAGTTTGAGGAAATGTGTATAAAATGATGTACAAGACAGGTGGAATATGTAAAAAAAGATCTGAAGTGGGGGATGCTTATGTTAGCCAGCAATTATCACAGACAGACAGACAGACAGACAGACAGACAGACAGACAGACAGAGCTCTAAGCTTTATGTTTGATTTAAAACAGCTATAATCAATACTTTTATATTAACAATAATTGGATCACTACACATATTGTTGCTCTCCAAAGAAAACCACGTCTCATATATTTTACTGCCTGCAACTTTACTCTTTTCACTATCTTTTAATCATGTTAATGCAACATCAGCTGTTGCATTGTTTGGGATTGTTGCATCAACCTTCAGCATCTGAAGCATGTTAGCAGAGAAGCAGCAGCCTCAGTGCTCTGTCTGTGTCTATAGAGCATTCAGTGACCAACATATAATCATTGTAGTTATGCGAATTAGAACCAAATATATTTAAAGCTTTGCCAACTTGTTTGCCATGTCAACTGATAATATGTGAACATTTTGTATGCAGCTTGTTTCTGCTGCCCCCAAGTGGGAAAAAAACAGGGGTTAAATTGGGGAAGCACCTGAGAAAACAGAAATTACAGACATATATTACAGGATATTTGTAAACCCGAGGTTAACAACACCAGAATCCCCAAGGTCACTGGAAGATATAAAGGCTTAGACAGGATTCCGAGTCTGCAGCCTCTGTAATGACAACACTCATAAGTATCATATTATGTTTGTATGAAAGCAAGCACAGTGAATATGAGAAGACAGATATTCTACCTTTGTTTGAGCACTATTCTGTCAGTTGCCATTGTTTTGCCATTATTATATAAGTTGTTTTTTACTCTATACTCTATAACCATGGTCTCAAATTAACATAAAACCCCAAATCCATCTCAGTCTACATCGTGATGGCAGCAGAAGCCGATGAGTTTTGTTAGATCTGAATCTGCTATTTAAAACTGCAATAAACAGGAGAATCGAGGATAAACAAAGATAACACAATTGAAATAGATGGGAAAACATAAAACTATCATATCCTTAAATTATCCTGGACAGTCCTGGGTTAGAGAACAATTTACAAATTGCAAACGTTTGTATATTTCAGTTTGTAAGCATCAATGAATGTAATGCTACAAGCAAAGTGAGGATAAGTGATACAGTCATACTGTAAATATAGTGTAAGGCAGGTAAAACATGCCTGAAGCCGAATAATGCTCTGTTACCCTCCTCTGCAATGTGTCTCTAACCTCTGATGCCATGCTGTTGACAGGTGAGATTATACTTTGACACTCAGCCTCTTTGTCAGCCCCTCTGGCTGACAGAGCACTAATATTTATCCCAGCTGCCAGCCAAATATTACTAATGATGTACGACGAGAGTAAGAGCCAAGTTTCTAACTTTCCTGGCCTACATTTTTCTTGATCCCATTAAGTTTGTTTTCATTTTCATTTTTGCCTACTGAATTTACACTATTACCACTCCTCTGGTTCCTCTGTGCCCATCAGAAAAGACAGATTATTGATCCTGTTGTTCCAGAGCAGCAGAGCTGGCCCATTATCTCCAATCTGAGGCTGAGGCTGGCTGTCAGGCATATAAACAGCAGCCTGACTCTTCCTGGGAAGATCATAAACACACATTGCTGCACAGTCCAGTCCAAATGACAATCACTGGGGAGCTAAGGAGACAGCTGGGACAATGAGATGATGCTCATTGTCATATGAAAAGACTGATTACAAAAACTGCAGTTCGTCAAACATCCACTTGAGGCTGGCAATAAGACAAGTCAGTCTCCATACATCCCTATGTTAAAATGTCCAACTTCACAGCAGAAATAAACATGTTTACAGCATAATTATGCAGAATTAGCAGTGTGGCTGCTTTGATTGACAGGTGGGTACTGTTACAGTTGGCTTGTTTGAGCAGCCAGGCTTCATTCAGCCTGCCTTTGCACCACTCTTCACAACACTCTTCAGAAACCTGTGGGTGACGTGGCAAATACTATGTCCATGTTTTATACTGTCTATGGTCAAGCCAAACCCTGTATTGGTTCAGAACCACAATTTATACAGTAAATCAGCTCACAGTTGGGTCCTGTTTTGGGTCTGTTCCAGTGTTCTGACAATTTATGCTGCTCTATAGAAAAATAACCATACCCCTGACAATTGCGCAGAACTGCATCCAGGTACAGTTCTGGATCTTTTTGGGTTTGGTACCAATTTTGGATGTAAATACCAGCAGATGACTAAAATCTACAAACCTTTTTTGTCTTAACAGTCAGAAGGAAGGACATACTGAATGACAGATGCAATCATTCTGGTGGGAAGGAACATTGATATTAGATAATCCTACAAAACAACATGTTTGTTCATGAAGGTTAAGGTTAGTTAACTAAAATACTACTCTTGAGGTTAGGGAAAGACCATGGTTATCGTTAAAGACATCCATGCTAACAGCTCTGTGAAGTTGCTGTAGTTTGAGCTAAATGTTAATGTCAACATGCTAACATGGACAGTGCTAAGATGCTGATGTTTAGCTGGTGTTATCATTATTTCTGATTTGGACCTAACACAAATCAACATTGTTACAATTCATCCTGAAGGGAACATTTAGTGCCTGAAACAAGTTTCACAGCAATCCATCCAACAGTTGTTGAGAGATTTCAATAAAAAAGCATAAATGTCATCCTTGTGGTGGGTTCACCACAGTCAGTGTGCTTCATATAGCACTCTGGGGAACATAAATGTCAGATTTCATGGCAATCCATGTTGACATATGATGGCAGTTTATATTGCTAATTTAGTCTACAATTCAGATGATATAGCAGCTGGATGAACAAGGTTAACAAGAACTTCATCTCTCTCTGGAGGACAGAGAACTTCACAGAACTATACATGAGCCGTGACTCTGCAATAAAACCTGATGAACTAGACCCTGACACTCTTTTTATTATATTATATTTTTGACGTTTTTTTGTATTGATAGAAGCAGCTAGTCAGGAAAGGGAGGCGATAGAGAGGGGACGATATGCAGCAGAGGGCACAAGGTTTTTCTGAACCTGGGCCACTGCAGAAAGTCCTCAGCCTTGGTATATGGTGCACTGCTCTACCAGGTGATCTACTTGGGCACTTAAGTCACTTTTTAGACGATGATGTCACCTCCTACATAAAGCTTTCCCGGACCCAAATCTGTCCAGTAATCATATTGTTCAGACAAAACAAAGATCTGAACATGGCTGTTTATACGTGGGAACTATAAAAACACAGAAATGGTCAGTGTGTCCATAATATGGACCCAGCAACTGGATTAAGATGGTCTGAGAACTTCTCATTGGACTCTGGTGTTTGTTTATGGCGTGACAGTGAAACAGACCAATGGACCATTGGATTTTTAATAATACTACATATGACTACATATGATTCTAGCATGAATTGAAAAGCTATACTATTATGGTCCGTCTGTTCATACTATGTAAAAGAAACTGGCAATGAAGCAACATTTTTTCTAACATCACTAACATCACTAACAAAGACCACACCAATTTGTATATAGATTTAGACGGTTTATTGCATATTATGGATAAAGGTGAACCAACACGGAGGAGAGATGAAGAGATGGGAGTCAAGGGATGAAGGGATGGTGGATGGAGGGTAAGGGATAAGAAAAAAAATCTGGGTCATAGATGGTTCACGAAATTCAGATATGGACTGGTGGAGGCTAGACAGGAGGGAACCAGGAGCGAGCTGAGACTCTGAGTGGGGGAGCTGTTTCTTCATCGCTGTATGGGATTAGAGCCCCGCTGATTCCTGTATTTGAACAAAAGAAGAAGTGGTGGGTGGGTATGTAAAAACTGAGTCAAAGAGGAAGTGAACAGATAAGGTATACTTTAGATGTGAAGGTGAGTTCAAGGCGTATCTCTGTTCATGAACCTAGCTACTGTATAAAACTTAACCATGAACAATAATGATCCCACTTCTTAATGTTATACTTGTCTTATCTTGTCCAGCTGTGGACATTAGGTGTCTCCAGCTGGACTTATGATAGCTTGTTAATTAGTTGAAGTGAGTCATTGTGAGCACAAAAAGTACCAGACATAAAATACATCAAAAGAGCAACCTTGAACAGAGGCAGCCATGGTTTTGGAGCTTGAATTAAGTTTAAAGATGAGAACAATCAGCTGGTTGATGGTCAGTTGGAGACTCAGGACAGTTGCATTTCTCCACCCATGAAGGAAATGTCATCAACTCTGTACGATCAAAGATTCCACAACAGTCAAAGCCATTGAGGCCACGCTGTGATACCATGAGCTCATCTTACTATCTGACTGTGAGCCAGAGGGGTTAAAGAGTCCTGCGATCTTTCTCCGTTTGTGCAACTGTCTCTTTCTCCTTCTCTCTCCCTGCCCGTCTGTCTCTTGCAGAGTGAATCATTCCATTAAGATCCCAGCATGTTTCAGAATGGAACAGAGCCGGTGGGCTCGAGGCTGCCACATATCCTCCATGACAACCAGTGATCAATGACGAATGACGGCGCGCTCTAATGAAACCAGGCAAAGGGATTAAAAACAACCCTCCATAACTTGCCAGTCTTCTTCCTTCACAGAATTCCTCCACTCGTTCCGCACTCCCCTGCTCTTCAATTTCTGTTGTTTTATTTACTCTAGCTTTCACTTTGAAAAATGTATTTTCATGAATAGAGAATACAACCTACTTTTGTTCTTTGGACAACACAACTTAAAATTCAATTAAGTTTGTAGCACCACATTATGTAATAACACCGCATTATGTAATAATCTGTGTAATAAAGCACCAAGGCTGAGGTGGGCTGTTCGGGCTGTGTCTATATGTGCTGAATGTAACCATCAGAATATAACTTTTTATTCATCTGACTAACCAACTTTAATTTAATGTAAATTGTGACCCGGAAAATCTGACTCCACTCCTTTTTTTTCTCTCTGTTAACACTAGTTACAAATAACTTTACACATAAGTAGCAGAGGTCACAGTATGCCAGCAGAGTGAAAATGGTTGGTGTTACCTCTTGCATTTTTAATATTAGAGGGGAATTAGATTGTGACAGATGTAAATTGTGACCCAAGACCCAGAGTGAAAGTGGTTTGTGTTCGCTCACTATCTATGTCTCTCACCAAAGCTCTCTGTCTGTCTGTCTGTCTGTCTGTCTGTCTGTCTGTCTGTCTCTCTTTCTCTCTCTCTCTCTCTCCATGAAATAACCAAAGCCAGAACACAACAGGTAGAGTGTCAGAGTGAAAAGTTTCACATTATAATGTGATCAGCTGGAGGGACACCTAGGGCTCCACGGGCCTGACATCACGCTGTGGCCTCCAATCAGATGCTCAGATCAATCAAACCTCCACGGTCAGTATGAAATGTCTCTGAAGCACAGACTATCCAGGTGGTGTCACGGACTAAACTTTGATAATCTACCTGCGTGTGTGTTCTGACTTTGTTAATTTCATGTACCAGCTTCTAAATCTGAGTGTGACTCCCAATTTACGCCGCAAAATAGATTAACAATAGAGAGAGCCACGGCCTCGATAAAGCTGTTAATCAGAGAAATAAAAAGTTATTTCCTGAATGTTTCACAGAGGTTACATTCAGCAGATAGACACGCCCATGGTAACCCACCTCAGCTCCCCTCATTCTATTCCATATTTGTTTTCATGTTTTGTCTGCTTTCTATCATGTATAATATTTGCATAACATAAGACTGCATGTGTGTATATCTTCCAACATTTCAGTGCACCGATAATGTTTGTGCCAGTAACACTCATTTAGTGCAGTTTTTGTCTCTATGAGCGTTCAAACACATTCTCATTGAATACAGATATTTGATTTAGATTTAACCAATGAAACGTCCTACTAGTTTTTTAAAAGGATTCATATTAACGATTCATGCTGGTATGCTTCAAGTCAATGTCGTTCTGATGGTATGATGTTTTTTTTCTAATTAAGACATTCATTTTGGTGGTTTATTACATAAAGCACCAACTTATTACATTTTACAAAGTGCAACACTCGCATTTTGTAATTACTGATGCAATATGTAACTAATTACAAAATGCGGCAAAGTTAATTATTGCGTTCAAGAATTTTATTACAAAATGGGCATTATTATATGATGAAGTGAAAAAATATTATATTATTACATAATGGGGCGTTATTACATAATGTGGCGCTACAAAGCTCCCGCTTAAGAAAATTGCTTAGCCGAATGCAAAGCTAGGTTCAATTGCATTTGAAGTCATTGCAAAGACACAAGTAGACGAGAAAAGAAGTAGCTTTGCTTTCGATGGCATGAATTTAGGCAAAGATGCTAAAGATGTTTGAAATTTTAGGAAAACATATGGTCTTATCTCAAGGCTTTATGACTCCACGTCATAATCATACAGATACAAGGTGGAAAAAGAGAAAGTGGGTGGAAATAACAGCAAAATTCATGAGAAAATTCACATAATACACCTTCATGTTCTCAGCAAAACCTATCCCTACACTCACAACAACACAACAATTTAGTATTCACCAATAACCTGTTAATGTGCATTAGCAAACTGTTGCCTATTTACACGTCCAGCAGACGCAGAGCAACATTATCATTCATTTCAGGTCAGCTGATGAATTTTAAAGTTCAGGTTAATATTTAATTAAGTGAGTTTTCATTAGTGTATAATCATCTGAAGATAAGAACTATTTTAGCTTTTGTTACCTTAGAATGAGACTTTTATATCTACAGTACAGGCACTGCAGGTTCTCTGCCACTGTCGATAATGTTGAACCACCATTTTAGCATGGAGGGTGGACTGACTTACTGTCTTTTGGAATCATCTTAATCAATTTAATGCGAGTCAGCATGCTCAAGGAAAAAAAAAAATCTTGCGCACAAATAACATATTTAAGGATCATAAAGATCTGAGCAATATTGGTGTCCACATAACTCTGTTGCTTAAATAGTCACAGGACCAAAGAGTTATGTATCAGTAATTATTGGTACTTTATTTTTTGCCAATTCCCTTTTCTCATTCAAAATAATTATTTAAGAGAACATACACAAGTAAAGATAAAGAGTGAGGGTTGGATAAGATACACAAGAGGAAAAAGAGAACAGTCCCTGGATAGGCTTTCTTCCAAAAAAAGACAAAAGAGAAAAAGAAAATCTCTTCCTGACGGATGTGTGGGTGGAGGGCGAAAGAGAGAGATGGGGGCGAGATGAAGAAGATAGGGAGAGGGGAGGCTGAGATGAATGAGGGACATGGGCCCAGATGCTCAGATAAATTATTCACTTCATTCTTCAATACTGTCTTGCCAGCTGCCTTTCATTGAGCCTGTCAGGTGCCCACTAAGGATGGCATGGGAGGAGAAGTGTCACTCATGCCGAGGGGTGAAGAAAAGAAAGAGTCAGAGAGAGAGGAAGATGAAACTCTTGTTAAGTGCTCGGTTGGGTTGCAGCAGATATTCGTAAATCCATAATTAAAGTCCTTCATACATTGTCATTTCAAGTGAGTTATTTTCAAATCTGGTCGCACCATTAACCCTTACCTGGCAGAGCTGCTCTTAGACCTGTAGCAGCTATTAAAAGCTAGTAAGTCAGTGAGTTACTGTCACATTACAAGCTATATAACTTTACAAAAAAAATACAGTTTTACGGTTGCAAATGATACATT
This sequence comes from Larimichthys crocea, assembly GCF_000972845.2. Classification (NCBI taxonomy): domain Eukaryota; kingdom Metazoa; phylum Chordata; class Actinopteri; family Sciaenidae; genus Larimichthys; species Larimichthys crocea. The sequence continues at coordinate 3,380,697 of NC_040026.1, forward strand.
TTAGAAATCCCATTTTGTTATTTATGGAGAAATAGATGTTTCATATATAATGCGGGTGGTGCAGTGGTTAGCACTGTCGCCTCACAGCAAAAACCTTCAAACCTTGACTCAGGCCGTCTGTGTGCAATGTTTTTTCTTTATTTTTTCCATTATCTACATTGTTGATTAACACGAACATATCAAAACTATAACTTTTTAGGTATTTGTAAAAAAAGGAATGCTGGTTCCACTAAGCACAAATCAGATGACGTGACATGTTGCTGTATAATGATACTGTAGCCATGCAGGTGCGTCTCGGGAACCACACATGTAGATTCCATCCTTTCGCCTTCCCTGCATCTAACAAAGACATGGCAGATGGAACGAAAACACTCAAATTTGGAGTCATCAGACCTAAAAACAGATTTTCACGTGTCCATTCCTTGTTTCTGGGCTCAAACAATTCTCTTCCTCTTGTTGGTCTTTCCTCCATCATGGTTTCTTTGAAGCAATTCGACCTTGAAGGCCTGATTCATGCAATCTCTTCTGAATAGTTCATGTTGAGATGAGTCTGCTACTTTATCCTGTGAAGCAATTATGTGGGCTCCAATCTGAAGTGCTGTTAATTGGTGCTGTTAACTGATCATTTATGAGGCTGCTAACTGTAATGAACTCATCTTCTGCAGCAGAGGTAACTCTTGGTATTTTTTATCTGGGGCGATCCTCATGAGGGCCAGTTTCATCACTCTTTTAGTGTTTGAAGGTTTATGCCGACTGCACTTTACAGACACATTCAGTGTTCTTGAAACTTAGTCGAGCAGTTCTTGCCATGATATGGGTTGCTGCAGAAGTCAAATAGGGCTGTGGCTCCAATCCCAAACACTACTGTTCAGTCTGTCTCTAAATTATGTCATCAGCGCAACATGGCAGCATCTGCATGTTTTGGCTTCAATTTTGCATGGTGAAAAGAAGTGGAGGTGCGTCGTCCATCTTTATATATGTCAAAGTACTACCAAGATTTAAATTAAAAGAAGTGTTTTTCTACCACGTCAAGAAAATAATATTTATTTACAATAATTAGTTGTATTTAAGAAGGTTCTGGAGCAATGGCAGCAGTGTTAAACTCGTCGCCATCTCAATTTTCTCTTGGACGCTGTTGCTAAAAAACAGTCTTCGCTGATGAGGCAGGCTGGCTCAGCAACTGAGAGAAAGTCTGAGTGCTTCAACCTCCATTTCCCTCACACACAACTACAGACTATTCTCCTTCAAGCTGCATCTCAGAGCCCACAGAATGCTGTTTTATGTGGGTTTCTATATTAGGAGATTATAGTGTGTTTTTTTGTTTTGTTTTTTTAGTCCGAAAGAGGCTAGCTGTCCCGCTGTGGTTGCCTAGATACTTATCCAGTTTTAATCCCAATATAGACTCTTTCTGGAATCAGAAAACCTTATTCAAGTAATGCCTTTAAATAATGGCAACAACAAGTCCCCTGGCTGAATGAGCCGAGCTTCGCTCCCTGTCTCTTTGTGTCTCTCTCTGTCACACAAACAGAGTTCTCAATTGAATATACAGTCTGCAGCGGGCTTCTTAAAAGAATTATTTGCCATTTTGGAATATAGGCTTCTTTGCTTCTTTGCAGATGTTTGGATGAGAATGTCTGATTGTTACATATAGCCAGGACGTGATTAGCCTAGCTGAGTGGTATAAGTAATATGTAAGTATGTGTGTGTGTGTGTGTGTGTGTGTGTGCACTGGCTGCAGCATGGCTGTAGCAGCATATCGGCAGGGCAGCAGCTTCAGTCCTCCATTAGTGGAAGTGCACAGGCACATTGGGCTCAGGCATGTTGTGGTTTCTCAGGCTAATCAGTGTAGTTACACATGAACGGGATGAAATAGACTTAAAGCTCAGAGCTTGACTTTTGCTTCTGAAGTGTATCACGTTTCCGATGTACGGAGCTCCTCCTCATCCTTTGTTCTATTAGGATGAGGATGTGGATGATATTAATAACTTTAACAGCATGATTTACGCATGCAAACTAAGTAATCCAAAGGGATTATGAACACTCTTCACTGAGAGCGTTTGATCTAACTGTAAAAAATTTATTTATTCTACTAATGTGTTTGAGCACAGGACCTTCAAGGCCTACAACATGGCTCAATACTTGTCAGTTATCCACTGAAAACTAGATATCAGACAGAAAAAATGACATTTTATAAATATTATATTCAATGCATAATACTACCGATAAACTGTACAATTAACTCAAGACCATTCAGTGATTTAGTGATTTAGATGATTTTTGAGCAGATTATTTTCTTGTGAATATTTCATCAGAGATGATTTTTTACTGATATTTTTAGGACCTTTTTAATTTTTAATTTTAATAATTCTCGTGTTTTTTTGTTGTTTTTTGGACAAATTTAGATTTAGTTTCTTTGTTTTTGTTTTTGCCTGTTTTAACTGCATATATTTTCCTATTGCAGGACAAGGCTGTTTAGAGAGTGAAGGTTAAGTTTATATCTTAAAGTGTATATCTTTACATAATAAATAATGATCTGAAGTTTGCTTACTTCCCTTAAAATTGAGAAAGACTTGTGGGCTTTAGTAGGGTTAGGGACCCCCCTGGATTGGGAATCAGTTTTTTAAAGCATTGGTTCGATACCTAGGGGTCCTGATTCCGATACAGTCGCCTATAATACAGAATTTCATTCATTTATGTGTAGAAAACTAAATTAAATTGTTTTGTTGTTTGTTTGTTTTTATTTGAAATATATACTTCTCACAGGATGAGGGCACAGTGATAACCTGAACACAAGCTGTATTCTCAGAGCCTTCACAGCTTTGTCACGTATTAGAAAAACAACCAAAGAGCTCATAGAACAATGACATAGAACAATGTTAAGTGAAGTTTTTTCATTGTTCAAATAGAAAAAAAAACATAATACAGACAGAGAATTGAATTTAAAGGTACTAAAAATAAGAGGATAAACTCATCTGTTATTGTTATGCTCTGAATAAGATATGAAATATCCATAAAATATGTCACTCAGGGGCTGTCAGCTGAATAATAGAAAAGGGTCCCTGAAGGAAAAAGGTTTGGAACCAGTGCTGTAGACAGCCAGCACCAATACTTCAAAATACAAATAAACCACAAAACATATACTATATTACGGTATATTACATTTTTGTTGTTTGTTACATAAACAACCCTAACCCATATTAAAAACTACGTGCAAAAACTCCTAAACTCTTCCCTCTCAAATATTTATAAAGACGAATATAGAAAGTAAACCCTCAGTCTTTCCTCTGGGTTTGTGAGGTTCTGTGATAATAAAACTCAGATTTAACTAATTTAATTCACAATGCTGAAATCTTTGAGAGATCTCCAGCAATCCCCAGCACATAAAACAAACACAATCTGTATGGATCGATGTATGGTGCCCAACATCCAACAAAAGAACCTGCCTCGCTAAATCGCAGCCAGTCCAACATTTATCTTTATGGCTAAGGATTAGTGCTGGCTGTAGCAGTTGATAAGTGAGGGACGAGGGATTTGGATGAATGACCTGAGATTTCCTATCAAACCCTGATAGAGAACTAACGCAACACCAAACAAACAACCTGGAATGCAGATAAACACCCTCAGATTAAGCCCCGCAAATCTCTCGAAAAACGGCAGTAAGCCCTCAGCTGGACTCCCTGCTGTGATATGCATACTCCTTCACTAAATCTTACCTGATTGTTGAGCTCTGTCATCATGCCCTCAAAATCTAAAACACAGCCATTTCATTACATGGCATGGCACGCTTCTACCAATAACACATGCAGAGTAAATTGATTCTCTGTAATTTGGAGGTCCATTTTCTGCTGCTGTTCCACTCATTTGATTTGTAATGGCTCAGTGTGACTCGTTATGGTTCCATTTACGGTAATAGAGCCATATTTGAATTTGCAAAACTGAAGAGATACAAAAACAGGCAAACAAATACTGAACTATACTTCTTTTCTTCCACACACACAGGGTTTTAAACACGGTCTAGCATGTCAGTTTGTTTACAGGCTGATGGGTGCTAATTGCTGTGGAGTCATGGGTCTGGTTTTTGCAGGGCCGGGGTGGCACTCTGCTTGAAAGAGGCTACCGGGCACGCAGGGGCCACATTAGCACCCAGAGGGGCTGCAACACAGCCCTTAACGAGCTGGCTCAGCCAATTACAGAGAAGCTCTGCCTGTCTGGAACAGCACATCAGAGTCTACACACACCCACGGCCTGTTTGTGTGCGTGTGTGTGTGTGTGTGTGTGTGTGTGTGTGTGTGTGTGTGTGTGTGTTTGTTTGTGTTTGTTTTGAAGCTCTCAGATGTTCAGCCTTGCTTGACAGCAAACAGCATCCTGATCCAAGCTGACTAGAACTAATTTGCGTTAGCGGTTTTGATGTAGCAACTTTAAGTCGTCACCACGAAATTATGCATGAAAAGTTAATCAAGTAGATCTTCAAGAGAGTCTTGGCTTAATTAAAACATAATGTAAGACTTTTCATTGGATTGGAGGCAGCTGCTTCAGCCTGATTGCAGATTATGTCAATTCCAAGGTGCTACAAAATCTTCCCTGCTAATATTTGATCTCGAACATGTTTGACATTTTTACTCCACAGGCTGCTACAGGTAAGCTCTATGCAGAGACACAGAGTTTGTAGGTTTCTGCAAAAGGAAGACTTTTGATGGAGTGAGAGAGGGTGGTGGGTGGCATCTGTTGTGCACGTTCACAGGTCACAAGAGCTAGCTCAAAGTTGCACTATCAACAAATGAACTAGTTCAAATATTTTGCTTGATTGTTCAACAGTGTCTGTACAGCAGCTGCACTCTTTTACGCACATGCCTGGAAGGCTGCAAACCAATTGTCTCGCAATCGAAGATGATCTCAGTCTCAACGCCTACTAATCGTCTGAGGAATACTGTAGATGCAAAGTAGTTTCTTAAATGGATGCTAACAAAGATACGCCTGACATCAACTGGAAAAACTGGAGATATAGCAAATCACTTTGTAAATGTTCTTCTTAAAACATTAAAAATGGATGTCCTAAGCAACGTTACAACACTGCAAGCATGACTTCTGCACGTCACTGCTCTAAAGTTTTTGGATTGGTTCTACAATGCAGGTTTTTTCAAACTTGTTGTTTTCACCTACTGTAGTTGTAGCAACAAAAGCTGTGAGAAAGTCTTCAGTCTCTATTGAGTGAAACATTTAGAGACTGACTGAGTCCAGCAAAGCAGCATTCTGATGAACGGTGACTTTTCGACCTTGCTCAAAGATTGCAGATCTCTTACATTGTTGTCTGGTACAAGTCTGTCTACTTGTTGTTGGGAAACAAAGCTAATTAGTTCGTTACAAATTCTGTGAGTATGACTTTGGTGGAGGAACTTTGTGGCTGTTGACATGTAGTCTTACCCATTGTTAATTATAATTATTATCTTGTGATCATCATTCAGTCACAGATATTTCCCAAGACTGATCAGATGGTTTTGTTGCCAATCTTTCAGACCTGGTGGGCACAGTTTGTGTTGCAGCTTTTTCTCCTGGCTGGCTCACCAAAATGTTGCAGCTCGGAAACACAGGCAGACCCTGGGATGTAGTTCACTTAATTTAATTAAATAATTTATTTTAACACAGTAAAAATATTTTAATTTATACTCAGGGCTGCCTAGCTACAGTTTTCTACCGCTCGTCCAAACTCCGTCCCGTCGCTCGCTTCCGTTTCCATAGCAACCCACCAACCTCCCAGAACCAGAGTGGTTGGTCTCCTCCAGGCGCAGCCTGGTAGTGAAACTGTGCAGTGCATCCTATCGTGTTACTACGTTACTACTGTCTAATGAAATACTGCAGCCTGAGAGAATCAACGACCGAACGTTAACCCGAAATAATTCTCAGCTCAATAAACCAAGAGTACCCATCTGTAGGCAAGATGGCCGACAAGAGCGCCGCCATATATCCAATCCATACTGAGGTCCAAAGCAGAAGTAGTTTCAAAATACACCAAAAAAAGAAAATAAAAGCTTCAAAACATGCACGTTTACACCACAGACTGTATAGTGTACACATAACACATTCCCAGGCATATAGCCTGCCGCCTATATCCATCTATACCGGAAGTCTCAAGCGGAAGTCAGTTAATCGCCAAGCTTAAACCAAAATAAAAGCTTTAAAAATATATTTGTGAAGTTACATGTTTATCATGATAGTATAATTGACAACGTTAACGTTTCATGGATTTACCTTCAATATCAACGTTATGAATACAAATGTGAATTATGTTTGTGTGGTGATGGTATTCTCAACTTAAATAGATACTATTACATTAGTAGCCTATATGGTAAATATTATTTATGTTCATGTTTAATCGATTTACAAACATTGATTCAATATCAACGTTATGAATACAAATGTGAATATTAGGACTGAAGAATAACTAAGATTAAATAAACTGAATTCAAATTCAAATTAAATAGAGAATTATTAAACGGTCACAACAAATGTCATACTTACTATCATAAGTTTATGGTAAAAATTCATTCATTCATTTTCTACCCCTTATCCTGCACGGGAGTTAGCTGAGTCTATCTCAGCTGACTTTGGGCAAGATATGGTAAATATTAATTTATGTAAATGTTTCATCGACTTACAATTAATGTTGATTGTAAATATTAATATTAGTTATTAGGCTAAACGTGAATACAATGTTTCTGTGTGTTTGTAGGCGATACTGGCACATCATTCATACTAGAACTGAAAAATCATAATCATTGGTGGTAATACAGCGTAAGGACTGTATAGCCCTGATCTTGTTTGCAGGAAGCTGGCACGATCTCCCTGTCTTTCCTGTATATGACCCAGCCTGCCCACCAGAGGATGCCTTTATTAAACACAGTACAGACTACCCACACACTGTTTGCTCAAAAGCATAGTAGAGAAGCTTAGCTAAAAGACATCAGTCCTGCTGGTCGTTTCCTCACCCACCAGGGTTCTTCAGGGATGAGAGGGCCATCGTGAGCAACATTACACTATCATGCTGGCAACATTAATAACTGCCTTGGACTTTTTTGTAAGAAAACTAAACATGCAGAAATAATAAAATAGAACTGAATCACACTTTTTGCCTTGATGATCTGTAGGGGGGTTCTAAAACAGGGTCCCACTGGCCATCATGATTTCTGCCAGCAGTCGGGTCCAGGGCAGGGCAGAATGTATCTGCTGATGATTTTTTCTAAAAAAGGAGAGTAATTTGTTTTAAAAATCATACAGTATGTGAGAGACAAATATTCACTTAACATCCTATACAATATATATAAATGTACTTTCCCTTAAAACAGTTATGTGTACTTCAAAAAGTGAAACAACTCCACTGAATGCTACAAGTAGGGATCTCTTGAAAACAACTTGCTCTCTGCGCTAAAGATTATCTACAGACCTCAAAGGAGTGCAACCCAGTGTAACACTGGTTACAATATGACCTTAGACATGCAAAGCCACAAGTATCATTCAAAATAACATATAAAGGCATAAGATCTCCACGCACACGTGCATGTGTGTGTGTGTGTGTGTGTGTGTGTGTGTGTGTGTGTGTGTGTGTGTGTGTGTGTGTGTGTGAGTGTGTGTGTTGGGTAATAGAAGTGTGACAATATGTTTTGGTACTGTTGTACGACTTTGCCAAATCAAATCATTAGCGTTCTTTCTTTGGCTAAACTAATGTTAGCCCGGACGAATCAAGCGGATAAACGGCCTTCATAACACATGACACTCTAATTCTTCGATGCATCACATTTGTAAATAGCATGAATTACATCTTAGGGACCATACTACACATGTTGGATGACAATTAAAAGACTATTACTCTTACCGTTCTCTCGCTCTCTGTTCATAGCACTCGGTATGGAGTTGGGTATGGATGCTGAATCAGCAATACATCACAAGAAGAAGACACACAACTGTGGTGTAAACGTGCATGTTTTTAAGCTTTTATTTTGTTTATTTTGTTTTATTTTGAAACTACTTCCGCTTTTGGACTTCCGGTATGGATTGGATATATGGCGGCGCCCTTGTCGGCCATCTTGCCTGCAGAAGGGTGCCTCTCCAATAAACTGAACCACAACACCAAAAATAACTAACAAAATAAAATGAAAATAAATAACCCTATTGACATTTCATAACATAAACAATCTGTAAAACCATTAATCATCTGGCTGGACTTCTCACATTTGCATAAAATGTGAGATTCTTTTCTGTTGAAATCTGTGCTGATTTGATAAAGCTGCTGTAATTATTCATATGAACTGGCTTCAGCAGTACCGGTAGGTGCGTCTGAATTGCCAGTTGCACTAGCCATGACGCCCTGCCGGCGAGTCTGGTGCCTTATTGCATATTGTGTGAGCTCCTGCAGGAGTTAGTGTTGCTCACATTTATTAGTTTGTTACTAAAAACGTTCAGCTCGTTCAAGCACACTCATGCAGAACACCCTCTGGCAGCCGTCTGTGCTACACATTGTTGGCTTGATGGAGCACTGACATTAATAGGTTAGATAGGTTTACATCTTTCAAAGTCTGTCATATAATAAAGGTTTTTGCTTGGTGTAATCATTCCTTCGGTGGTTAAAGAAGCTGAATGAAGAGATCTTTCAGATGGAGGACAAAATCCAGTGTCCCTTATTCTGTGGAAAAATGAATTTCAAAGTTTATCTAAGGCTAATATGAGGTTCCAACTGAGTTAGAAAAAGAAAGTTGGCATCCTCCAAAGTTAGTCTTTTTTATTATGAAACTCAATTAGACAGTGTTTTCTTGCTGAGCTGCAGTGAAGGGATGGTAACACATGGTAATAAAGACTGCAGGATATAACTAACTTTATTTCATCATGTAATTTCGGGCATAGATTTTAACTAACTTGTTGTTATTGCTGAAATATTTCATAACCAGCTTCACGATTTCTGCCAACATGTCCCCGAAGAAAAATGGAGGTCTTTTTTCTTTTTATGTGATTTTTTTTTCTCTTTGACTGACAGTACAAAGATAACGGTAACTAGGGGTCGGGAAGGGAACATTGCACTTCATGATGAGTGCCTTCAACCCAGAGGCCACCAGGACACCCCAATTATAATCTTTGAAATAGTTTTTTTCCTTTTCAGAAGAAATTTTGACACAGAAGAAAGATATTAAGCTTTAAAGGGGCTTATAGAGGAGAACAGATTAATACTACTTCTTTTTTTGATATATCATTTTTCTGCAAATGTTTGCTTAGAAAATCTACAAAATACACTTTTAGTTTATGATTTACAATAACACCAGAAAATGCAAAATATCTGTTTATATATTACATAAACAAATACTGAATAAAGCTTTTCTGTTAATCAAATCATGAAAACCATGTGTAAGTATTACATGGTGTATACATGGTGAGTATCCGTGACATCACCCACAGGTTTCTGAAGAGCTGTTGTAAAGCTCAGAATGTGGCTAAAAATGGTCAAGGATGTGGATCATCAGTGGAGCTGAAATGGTCTAAATGATGCCTGGTTTCTCAAACAAGCCACCTGTAACAGCACCCACCTGTCAATCAAAGTGCCATGCAGTTAATTCTGCATAACTTTAAGCCTTAATATAATCTGAACAGGTGAGTTGTATATAAAGTCACCCTCAGTACAGTTGTCATAAACGGGGAAATTAGCTATAGAGACCAAAACTGTTTTTTGTACCAGGCTGTAAACATGTTTATTTCTGCTGTGAAGTTTTAACATGGGGACTTATGGGGACACTTCTGGAGCCAGCCTCAAGTGGACGTTTGAGGAACCACAGGTTTTGTCACTTCCACATTGGCTTCCATTGACTTGTGTGTACACACAAGAATATGCATAGTAGTTTTTAAAACTAAACTTAGGCCCCTTGACAATACCCATTTGTTTCTGCTTGGTGACATTTACTGCAAACAAATAAAGTTCAAGGTCATAGTGCTGCAATTATTTTGCTAATTACGTCAGTCTTCCCTCAGTTTTCTTCTTATTTGATTAATCTGCTTGTGAACTGAGGGAAAAACACAACTGAATTATTTCTGTATAGGAAAATAACGTCATATACAACTGATTTAGTCGAAATGAGAAAATCCTGCCATCTGGCGAAAAATGGTTATGGATTAAAGGATTTCATGTTGCTTTTTTATTTTAACTCAGCATTCATTAAATTGGTAGAATGGTTTCCCTGGAGGTCAGGAGGCTCAGGATGAAGGAGGAAAGGAGGATGAGACCAATTTTCTTTCATTACCTGAGATTAGGATGCCCGGGATGGTTTGCTCCGCTCCGTTTCAGGTCCAAGGACAGACACAATACTGACAGGCCACCAAGCAGACAGGCAAAGAAAAAGCGTAAAAGGAAAGGTAGAGATGGAGACCGACCAATAGGATGGAAGCAGAAGAGAGGGCAAGAGGTGCAAGTTGTCTGAAGGAATCAGGAAAAAGATGTCGGCCAGACGACAAATACAGCCACACAGACCAGAGTCTTGGTTAATTTGGTATCAAAAAGTCACTTGGAAATAGTGTTGTTTTCTTTTTTAGTCTCCCACCATGCTGCGCAGACTTTAAAATTAAATGAAATGTTTAGTAGCACTGTTTGTTTTCCATTACCCAAGACTCTTTGGTGTTTGAGTTTTAATGGGTTAGAAACAAGTGTATGCAGTGTTGTTGTTGAATATTATTCCTGCTCCTTCCAAAAATTCAAAAAGTCAAAATTAGAATTCATGACGCATCATTTTCCATGATTCAGATATAAAACCACTTTTGGACAAATTGGTAAAAACTGTCTAAGAATCAGGCCTCTGAGTGCATTGCCTTGGCAGAAGTTGACTGGCATTTCTAGAATACACTACACCACTGTGTGCCACTGACTAGAGCGCATCACAGCACTGTGGCCTACAAATCTCTATTTTCCCCTTTTTCAAAAAGCTCCATTGTTTATGTTCATGTTCAGTGGAAGCTAGCAAGCTAGACTGACTAGCCTCTGCTCAAAAAGTGGAATGTTAGCAGTGATTCCCAACCACTACTTCAAGGGGAAAGACTCTGGAGTGTTACAAGATTTAGAAAAAATGTGGAAAAATATAGAAAGAAAAAATTTGAATGTAGTAATTTGAATTTAAACATTTGTGAAAACTAGTTAGTTGGCCCCTCTTACATTAAAATAATGAATATGTGTTAAAAAGCTTGAAAGTAAAATGTAAACAGTTTGAAAAATTAGCTTAAAGTAATGGATACATTGTGAAATAGTGATATGTATTGTTCTGCTCGTTTATTCCTCTTAAGGGAAGTTGATCCTTGCTACTGTCACCAAGTGCTTGCTCATGGTAGGAATTGTTGAGTCTCTGTAAATAATACAGTCTAGACCAGGGGTCAGGAACCTTTTTGGCTGGGAGAGCCATGAAAGCCACATATTTTAAAATGTATTTCCGTGAGAGCCATATAATATTTTTTAACACTGAATACAAATAAATGCGTGCATTTTTAAGTAAGACCAACAATTTTAGTATAATAAGTCTCTGAATTTATTCTTTTTAATAACGTTAGCTAACCAATAGTAAATAAAATACTTCTTAACATTAATGCACTCACGTACTGCTGAGTGAACTCTCCAGGCGTTAGCTCATAAGCAGTTTCTTTTCCGAGCTGTTCTGTATCGTTAAGTTAAACAAAATAATACGGAACACAACTGCTTACTCTCCTGCTGATTTTAATTGGGACATTTTGCAACATACATAAAGACATTAAACGTGTGGTACACGTTTCGAAGGCTGGGCACAAAGGAGACTCAAACAGTACGGACAGTTCAGAAACTATTCGGAATGAGTTAAAAGGAATTTTAAACAGACAAAGTAGTTTTCAAGACTGCATATTGCTAGCGGATCTATTTTCTGACCCAGAGTGCAGCCGTGACTGCATACCGCCACTGAATCTTTTAGTGGTACGCAGTACCGGCTTACTTTCACCCCTGTCTGTGAGCCAGATGCAGTCATCAAAAAAGCCACATCTGGCTCGCGAGCCATAGGTTGCCGACCCCTGGTCTAGACGTTAAGAGTCAAGAGATAACTTCTATTATGATTTGGTGCTACATAAATAAAATATAATTTAACTGAGAGCAGGTAGTTAATAGATAAACAGTAACTGCACAATCAGTATTGTGTTCTTCCCACATCATATCCAAGCTGGCATTACAGTAGCTGTCTCTCATGGGTCCACCTAACTGTTAAAAAGGGGTTGTCATGACAACAGAAAATAAGCTGAATCTTAATTTGTTTTTTTTAGAATTATTTTTTTTTTATTAACTTTAACTTAACTTTTCATTCATTTAGAAAAGAGCTTCATTTATGGTTAGAGATTTCATTACATTGTTACAGTAAAGAGTGTTGAAGAGGTTTAGTAGCCTTGAACATTACTTGTGACTCAACGTTCTGCAATATTATGACTGATCTGAGTCTGCTGCTTCGAATACTCAGCATGTGAGTCATCAAAAGAAAAGCAGATAATACATGTTATTTCAAGGAAATATATATACAGCTGAGTCACCAGAGGCCTTGAAAGTGAACTTCACCTGGTCTGGTCTGAATGTTTTTCAGGTGGCAGTCAGATGTTCATAAATTAGCAGTCAGTGTGCAATGAAGTCAGACAGCAACACAGTTTGGGGACATTAAAGTTTTTTGAGTGAGAAAAACTGCTTCTGCTCATCGTTATGGATCATGGCCTACTTTCTTTCTTTATTTTATTTTTTCATGGTTTTGTTGAAGATTTTTCTGAAAATGTTGCTGTTAAAGATGTGAAAAGCGGTTCAAGTCTCAGCGGAACTTCATATTCTGGTCTTTTAGGATTCCAGTGGGTGGAGAAATTTGTATTACTTCTATGACAGATTTCTATCTGTGTCCACAAGTCAAGGTATAAAGTGACAAGAACGAAGGCTGCATGTGAATCACAAAAGCTGGCAGCTAAACCTAATATACATGTCATATTCTGTCTCTTACAAAATACGTTTATGGACTACTAATTTGCTCTGGCAAATGCTTTGAGGAAATGTAATGCTTGGCTGCATGGATCACTGGCACACACACTATTTTTTAAATCTAGGACGTGTCACGTTTGAGGTGAGTGGTGAGCGTAGAAAACCAGAGAAACTAGTGACCAGAGTTCATTGTCAATGTGCTGTAAAGATTGGAACTATTGTGTGTGGTCATAGTTTTTGTTTTTTATTCTGAAAGATTTTTGTTTCAAATCAGTGCTGACTTTGTTGGAATTGCCAAATCATAACAATAAAATATTAACAATCCTTTAGAAATCAAAACATGAAGTGTACGTTATGTGTGAGTACTTGCCATCTACACCTTTAAAAGGCTGTTATGTGTCCTAAAACACACATTTGTTGTGTGTGACAGCAAACTTAAGGCTTTCTCATCAGATATTGTGATATTTTTTCAACCATCTGCGCTACTAACACAATCTGTTCTATTCAGCTGTCAAAGTAAGTCATGACATCAAAGTTCCCAAACAAACTCAGCACAAATTGCAAACAAATTTATGTAAAACTGGCAATAGAGAATGCAAATAACTGCTCGTTTCCAACCGACGACTGTTATGTGAATATTAGGATTTGGTGCATTGAGATAAACAGTTCTTTAATGACGTAATTAATTAGTCAAACCTCAAACAAACAATAACTATGTTGAAAATATGATGGGAACTTTGTTTGTTTCATGTATTCATTTGATGAAGGATGCAGTCTCAGCCATTTTAACATGAAACAGTAGGTACACGCAGGTGTTTCCAATCATACTAATTCAGGTGCTGTTCCATTTATGGCAGCAGAGCCTTTCCAGTGATTCTGTTTGACCTGAATGGAATAGAACCGTAATAAGTAAGTATCACTGGTAACACCTGTGTTTTCTATTTCATGTCAAAATGGCTGCCGTGAAAAAGGTCTATTTTTTACTTCTGCATTGACGCATTTGGAAGTTTGTTACCATTTGCACTTTGTCATGGGTCAGCATGACCCTCAAACTGAGACAGCTAAATGGAATTCAGCCATCATTCATTTAATTACAGTTTACAACGAATAAGACAAAAACAAAGACGGACTAATATCAAGTCTTAAACTTTAGACACCCAACTCCACTATGTAAGAATCATTTACTGATTTGAAATTAAGTATTTAAGTTCAATGTGAAGCAGGTTCTACCTTCATATTGAAATATAGGACAGTATATAGTAATTCTGTTATGATGGAGGCTTTTTGCCTTCCTTTCCTAGTGTTTCCTAGTTTCCCTCTTCCTTTGTGTGTCTGTCTCTGTTGTATTGTTGCATTGCTGAGCGTGGCCTCTGGTTTTCCCTCTCACCTGCCTGACCACCTGCTCCTCATCATCCAGGCAACAGAAGTCTACAAAAGCCTCCGAGACACCACTATATGTTTCAGTCTCCACTGTGGTAAGTGTTATGGACAACTTCGTGATTTTTGGAAAATAGTTTTTGCTCTGTGAATTCTCTGATTGACTTTCATCTGTGATACAGAAATCCTGCCAACCATTCCCCTGCCTCGTCCAGCTCCGTCTCGTCTCTGCACCTGCCTCCTGAAGCTTTGACACCATCAGCTCTGCACTGTTCTGGATCCCCTCACCACTAGGGGATCCAGAACGGATCAATAAACTGTTTCATCTGATTTTTGTCTTTGGCCTGCATTTGAGTCTGTTACCATTTTAGTTAACGCATTGGAAAGATGTTGCACTATGGTATATGTGTAGACTTCTTCTTGTTCCAACTATTTTCTTTTCACCTGCAAATCTGCGTACCTTCAAAGACACGTACACAACTTAATTTGGAATAATGATTTTAAAATAACAAGCATGTCTTGGTTTTGGGTTTCTCGTCTAGTATTTCCTGTTTTATGTTGAAAGATTCTTTCCCTGGGCGTCTTGTGTTTCTTTGCTTCCTGTCTTTGTCTTTTCCCCACCTGTCATCTGTGTTTTAATTAATTAGTTCTCTCGTATTTAGAGTTTTCACTCTTTCACTTGTCAGGTTGTCTGTGTTTGTTCTCCAGTCTCTCAGTTCTTTCCCCCCTTGTTTCTTGCTCCTGTTAGGGTATCGTAGTCCTATGTGTCTCTGTGTTTTTGTTGTTACTTTTTGTTCATTATACCTTCCTGTCTGCTTTGAGTTTACTTTTTGAACTAAACCATAGCGCAGGCAGCACAATCTTCCTTTAACAAATGAAAAACCATCATCAAGACACACTTTTACTCAGTAATGTAAGCTAAAATGATTTGATCAGTTCAGGGACTTTATGGGTGTTCTCTTGTGCTATGTTCAAATTTAGCAAGTCACTGATGAAACACTCATCTCTGCCATTTGTCACTTATTTATTTAGATATTTACTTGTTAGGTTCCCTATTGTTTTGTTTCTACACCTTTGTTTATTCATTATTGTTTACATTCATCATGAATACATTTCAACTCGTGCACATTACTATGCCGGGTCTGTTTTGTGTTCAGCGTTATTTCTTTATAATCTTCAACATCCATAAGTTAAGGTTACTACAATAATGAGAGGCAACGGTTGTTTTTTCAGTTACTTTTATTGTTCGTTTTTGTCAGTACGTATCTTACCTGACGCCGAAAGCCATTGTGTGGGAGGGGGCCACCCCGCAATGCACCAGTTAATATGAATATGATAACATCATCAATTACGTCAAGGACGTGCTAAGTTAGAGGGGGAATAACTTGAATATTTAATTTAGTTTCGTTCTCATTTTATGAATGGTGGGAAATATTGAGTTGGTGTTGCATTCAAACGCCATAGGAAATTTGGATTGTCTTATGGGTAATGATGTTTTGGTGAAGCTTGTGTCTTGATAAAAAGATATTTGTAACTAATACCACCTGAAGTGAGGATGGTGAAGCCAGGTGTAGTCTTGAGACAGGTAAGAATGTATAAAGAGCAGTTCTCTTGGGGAAGCCAAGGAATGAGTTAATTTTTCCTGAAAATATTTTTTGGTTGTTTTTTGTTACTTTTCACATTTTTGGAAGCACTTACGAATAAATTCCCACACAATGGGAATTAAACCACAACCTCCCGAGTCTGCCTCCTACTTATGACCTACTCTGGCAACACCTATCTTACACACCTTAGAATATTTGTCGAGCGTGAGGTGCAGTCAGACTCTTTGTCTAACCAGCCTCAGGTGTGTGTGTGTGTGTGTGTGTGTATCTGTTTGTGCACACACTCTGAAGCTTTCTCCTGTCTATAGTGGACAATAAGGCATTATCTCATTCTCGCACAAACACGTACATGCTACACGGCACTCAAACAAAGCAGCAAAATAAAAATAAAAACAAAAGCATGTCCTCAAAATTAACAGCTCAATTCCGTTCTTCATTCACAAAAAAGATGCCAAACATCAAAAGTATGTTTTTTAATGAGGTAGCACTGCGAAGAGAAGAAATCATTGAAGTTGTTTACTGCGTTCCCGTTTTTTAATTAAGCGAGCCAGACGCAGTCTAGGGTGGAGAATGTGCTCTATTCAGTGGAACGGATACCTCGGCCATGATGAATGAGCTGTCATCTCCAATTGTTGCTGAACCTCTGTCTCCTTGACACCCGGCGAGTCCCACTGCAGCTAGTGATTGCTACAGCTGCACATGGTCAGGAGGTCAAGGGTCACGCCGGTATGCTAATGTGGGCATGGGCATAACGCCAGAGACCTTCTAGTGTATCGTGAGCTGTGACACAGAGAAACAGCTTATTCTCTTATCAGCGCAGTGCAACAGAGAGAGGGGACGAAATAAGAGAAACTCTTTACATTTGAAACAATATGAAAGCAGCAGTGATACACGGTCGATTCTACAAGTAGAGATGCTGCTGCAGAGGTCACAGGCAGCAGGGTAATAGCCTGGAGTATGTTAAAGTTTCTAAAACAGAGAAAGTCAGTGAGGAGCAAAGTTTGGCAGTGTTGTGACAGGTGACATTACTGTGGCAGTGGCCACATTCCCTGCAGGGAGAAAGAGCCATTCTGCCTCTGCCACAATGGACATCAAACAGCGCGTGGCTTGGCGGTGGCAGTGAAAGTGACAGCAGATATCTATGCTCGGATCGGACACAGATGAGAAACCTTTGAGGGGACAGGCTGAAAATCTGCAATAAACGCTCCAGAGCCTTTACATCAGACTGTATCACAATGTAGCACCGCACATACAGTAATGTGTGTGCAGTTACAACAGCGGCCGATTTTCCACATGACATTTCTAGTCAGTTTTGAAACAATGCTTTCTAGTTTCATATGGAGGAGGACAAAAGCAGGCTTCTTATTTCTAGCAAGCAACTGTTAAGTCTGACAGCTGAAAAGATGAGTTAATTTAACAACTCCAGGGAGTTAATCAGCATTAAGTATGAGCTAGATGATTTGATACATAATGGCCAATCACAGGTCATTTCAGAGAGAGGGCGTTCCTTTTAGCTAATTTAAAAAAAAAAATCCTGCAAGAAAAGTTGCTACTGCAGAGCAACCCAAAATAAAGGAAGACAGACTTTCATTTCAAGCTTGCATTTCAGATTCAGCATTTCTGCTAACTGTAGCCAAACATGCGTGGCTCCAGCTAATTCAAGTTTATTTAGCAAGCTACAGCCTCAAATCACAGTATGTCATCTCAAAGAGTTTTACAGGTCTACAAGCCTGCGATGAAAACAGGATGGTAATTGAGTTCCCTCTTTATAACAGCATTCGGATTACAATCACTGTCAGAATGATTGAAGTGAAAGTTACTCATACAGGATACCAAATCCAGTGCTACGGTGGCACCTTATTAACTGTAGTATGGCAGAAAAATAAATATCCTATGTGGTAATGGCAAGGAAGTCAGATCCAATGCACTGTATCTTTTTTAAATTATCATCATAATTGTTTTTGGATATTGGATTGCAGAAATAAGCCAGCAGTTTTTCTCATTTTCATTTTCTTGTTTTATGTGTTTGGCATCGATGCCCAGTGTTCAGTATTGAGTGAAATGTTTCTCCCCCTGTTATAATCTCACCTCTGCATTGTTACGAACAGGTTTCCCCAGTTTTTTTGTTGTTGTTTGTTTTGTTTTGTTGATCTGTGACAAATCAGAACCTCCATACTGTACCTCATCCTGGCAACCTCCACCTCTATAGTTTGTGTTTACAGTCACAATCTGATCAGGACAATACAGAGGTCCTTTCATTAGGCCACATTTAACATGGAAACTTCTTCTGTTGTAAACCACCTGTCTTTCATGTTCATTTCGGGACAAAATTTACACACTCCAGATCACATCATATCAATATGCTGAGCCTAATGTTGAATATAAGATTGATTTTGGATATAACCAGGAAAAACCACTGAGACTATACCACAATATGCATTTTCCTGGTTTCAGTGACTGCATTACAGGAAAAGGAAGCATTTTTCTAATCTCATCAGACTGTTTAATTTTTATTTTTATATAAGATATACAAAGAATGAATTCTGTTCTGTCAGTAAAGATGATTCATTTATTAAAGAAGTCATGATACATTCTGAAATACCTGTCCATCGACCATCCTGTGAGTTTATAGTTGTTGGACTTGGCTCTGGTTCTGTCCTCTATCCTGGACAGACCCTTGGCTACACCCCCTGTCCAGGACATATTCTGCCTCCAAGTCTGTGATGCTCTGTCAGTAATATAAGCAGTATCATCTCATCTCATCTCATATAAATGTAAAGCAACACATTTCCTCATAAAGACAAACATCTTCATGGCTGTGTTTATTTTCAGATATACATCTACACTGAAAAAAGACACTAACATTAACAAGAGAGCATGTTTTATTTATGATACTTGAATGCCTGCATTCAGTTTCGAGCTGTTGGGTAAACTAGTTAGCGATAAATTGAATGTGTTTCATAATTTTACGTTGTCATTTCACACTCAATACTTTAAAATAACGATGTATCAAATTAAAAGGGTCGCTAGTAGAGATGATTCTCTGTAGGTGCTGGATGTAAATAAGCAACTTAATATGTGACGATATATTAAAGTTGTGCTCACAACGTGTTTCTGCTGCCCCCAAGTGGTAAAAACACTATTGCAGGTTTAAAAAAACTACGTGAAAGGAGGAGCAGATTTTGCACCATCCATCTTTTCAGAACAGTTCAGTCATACATCAATAAAAAAAAGTTACTACTCACTGTGGCACTTTTTCATCTGGTTTAAGGTCAGGACACGCTCGGTTTTTCACCTGCGCCTCCAGATGACAATGTGCTGTGTGAAGCAAACTCTGTTATGCTGAATTAATAGATCAAACTCCGCAGCTCCAAAACTCCAAAACATCATACTCCTACACCACACTCCACCCCTCCTGTTCGCTGTATCATTCTTCCCCTCATAACACTGAGCGGAGGGGGATGATTACTTGAATTGATCTTCAGGCACTGAAGACTTCTCCTTACACACACTGGTGTGTGCAAACACTAATAACCAGAGAACTGTGACTCAAAGTCTGCTTCGTTTACTCAAACAAATAAATATTTAATCAGAAAAGCACACTGATTCTCTCTTTCAAACACACAGAATTTTGAAGCAGGTTACAGCTCGACTTCTGGCTACATTTTTTATGTCCACGCAACAGCGTCCTGTAGTTTTGTGTCATCCCAGAAACCGAAAAACTATTTTTACAAAGATATTGCTTCACAGCAAGAATAGAAAAGAGGAATGGTGACAGCGACCCATGATTCTCTCAACTCTCTTACATATGGCATGCCGCTGTGGTACGAGAATCTTAACCTAACCCTCATTTGTCTTTCAGCAACTTTGTCACAAGAAATCACTCTCCCGTTCATGTCTACCTCAGTTGGTAAAATACCAATAGTAAGGCTGTCAAACAAATGTTCATCTGACACTGATGTTAATGCATCAGTGTGACTCAGTTCAGAGAGATCACAGAATACAAGAAGAATAAAATAGATACTTTTTTTCTTCAAGTTTTTACATGCATTTTACCCGAAATACAACCAGACACACACACACACACACACACAAAGGGCTCACAGACATGCAAATGTGGAGAGATGGTGGAGTGATGGGCAGCCACACTTTGCGGCACCCTGGGAGCAGTTGGCACCTCTCCAGCTACCAGTCCACGCTCCACACTTTGGTCCATGCTGGACTTGAACTGGCCCCCCTCCAGACTGAGAGCTACTGCCACCAGAGCTTGTTGTCTATCCTTGAATCAAAACTCAAAATATTATTTACCCACATCTTTTCATTGGTTAATTAGATTCAAAACTCTGACTGCAGACATAAGAGAATATGCACATTCCAAATATAGAAAAAAAGTCAACATTCTGAGTGGAGATACATGATTTTCATCAGACAGAGTCAATAAGGTTTTTGCCAATTGGTCATTAGTCTGCAAACAAATAAATATGTTAACCCTTCATGTTCTGACAGTGTTATCTGACTCTAGACTCTAGTAGAGGCTTCTGCATTATGTATCTATCTTTTGTGTCTAAGGAATGAGACAGTCCTATCCTCTGGCCTTGGTTACCATAGTAATGATCAGAATGGAGCCTTCTTTTCTAAAGACAAACATAAGGATTTAACACTATCCCTACAGTGACCTCAAAACATATGCTTGACTGTGTAGATGCTGTCTTCATGCTAGAAGAGAAAATTCTATCACACTCTGGTCTTATTTTTGTAGATTTTGCGAATCATTCCCATCAGTTATAATACCATTACATTCAAACAACGTTCAAGGGGCAAGAAACTCGAGCCAGCAGACAGGCTGTGAAGATAACAGTAAAGCCTCATTATCTGAGAGCCTTTATTTGGAGATAAAATCCAAAGTGACCCCACCTGAAATGTCATAAAGATGCATCATTACACAGGACAACTGTGTGCTCACATAACTACGGAAAGTACAATAGGTTAACACTGAACCAGGGTGACATTCTGTAAACTGCAGACCCCCAAAGAGTGCTGCGCTCTGACAATGTGATTTTGGTGTAGTGCCCACAGTTATTCTGCCTCTGCTTGTATTTCTTGCCCTGTAAAACTTCTCCTCAGAGACATCGCTACATGGCCACATAAATCACTAAGTTAGTGGCCAAAAGGACAGCCAAAATACCAAAAATAAGTTATGAAACCTGAATAGATGTAGGACAGGAAGAAACTATTAAAGTAGTATTTTATGCATGGCTAAGAAGGAAACCATTAGGAGAGGAACAACCCAATACAGTTGACTTTTTTGCTTCTCTTTTACTGTTTACTTCATGTAGCTTTGTGGCTCATGTGTCTCTGACCTAACTCACATTCACTAAACATTCACTTCTCCTGTGGCCTTCAACATTCTTCTTCTGTCTGCACAATATAAATACCAGTATCGCTGTGGATAATGTATGTTCTGTCAGTTCTTTATGTGCATTTACCGGTGCAAGTACAAGTCAAACAGTGTCTCCAAAACACCTGCTTGAGCTCTGACATCATTCTTGTAGTGATCTTGGCAGTTCGACCTCTCTTTGGAGAGAAGCAGCACTGCCAAGTTTCTTCCCTCTGTTCCATTTATCTGACTGACTGTTGACTGATTGAGGTCTCAGTCTTAAGAAATGATTCCGTGGCCTTTTCTCTCTCTCTTCTGTCCTTTGATATTCATCATTTCTACAGATCTGTGTTCTGAAGAGCAGACCCTGCCGATAAGAGTGTCAGTGATGGCGACACTCTAATGTGAGTTGGAGTGTCATCATCACCTCTGTTCAAAACACTTTTTAACCACAGTACCCCATTACGAAGTCAGTCAAGAGTTCACACTTACTCTAGTTGGACTGAGATTGCATCTTCTTGTTTGTTCAACTCCTGCTACCATGAGCCGATCATTGGGGTTTCTTTGTTATACATGCCAGTTAACTGCATAGCTTTGGGTTTAGGAATGTTGGTCAGATAAAACAACATTTAAAGACATCATTCTGGTCATTATTTCATTGTCAAGACAATGAACCAGTTGATTAACCACGTTTGGTACAGCACTAGTTATAAGTGGCATGTGGACAAGTATCCAAATGTATGCAAAAAAACAGAAGCAAAAAGAGAATAGTAGCATGTGGTTCACTTCTATTTATAAGTATCTTCAGCCTCCTAAGAAAACCAAATTACTGTTTACCGTACCTGTTTTATTTAACCATAACTATAGTCTTTCTTATCCATAACCAGCCAGTTTTAGTTGCGTAAAAATTTAAAGGAGCAGTATGTAAATTTAGTGACATCTAATTGTGTGGTTGCAGATTGCAACTCTCCCATTCCACTCCCTCCTTCCCAGAGTGAAAGAGAAATGATGGCTGTGAAACTGTAGAAACATGGCAGACTATCTGGAAGAAGAGTGGAAGGTAAGAAACACATAACAGTTCTTATTTTTAGGTGATTAAACACTAATGGGGGCACGGTGGTGAGCACTGTCACCTCACAGCAAGAAGGTTCCTGGTTTGAACCTCGGCTGGGGTCTTCCTGTGTGGAGTTTGCATGTTGTACAGTAACAGGTTCACTGGTGACTCTAAATTGTCCATAGGTGTGAATGTGAGTGTGAAAGGTTGTTTGTCTTTATATGCCCTGTGATGAACTATATACCCCGCCTGATGCCCAATGTTGCTGGGATAGGCTCCAGCTCCTCCTCTAGTGAGGATAAGCGGTTACAGATTATGTATGTATGGAAACATATGTTCAATATCAATATCATATCCTATTTTTGACTTTTTCTGTAAGTATTATGACATTAAATATGCATGACTAAATCAAGTCAAAGTAAATGTTAAAACTCATCAGGACTGTGTGGGTGTGGTTTAATCAGATTTGATTGATAGTGCTGGCAACATGAAACAAGTTGAAACAAGCTCACAACTGTCATCACATTTTGATTCAAATATTGCTAAATCCTTTTTTCAGCTCAGTCCATCCCCATTCTGAAATCTGTCCTGTAAAATAACCACAACTGTCTGTTACAGGACCCCATGAATAAAAAACTGATTGAAAAGATGTTTTTAGGGTTTTTAATCGTAACCATGGCAGATAAAAAAAAACACTCAGGAACATTGTTTGTAAAGGTCATAGGACACATTTTGAAAGCTTCTAACTAAAGACCTATTTTCACATTTAGGTATGTGTTTTTAACAGCAGGTGGTAATGCCTATAAATACAACATGCTATTCACAGCAAGCCCAGAGCACATTACAGTGAAAGAAAGGGCCTTGGCCTACTTGAGTGTGTTTTTTCACATCTTGCTTTCACTGGACAGACACATTAGCACACCGAAGCCAGACTACAATTTTAGACTCATCTTGATTGACCTCGAAGAACAGCCTTGTATTTGTCCTCCCTCCCTGAGAGTGCACGTCATTAAAATGTATCAGGACGGCTTCATTCGCAGACTCAAGCGGAGCTACTCGGGGAGCTGGAGCGGCGCCAAAACGATAGCGCAGATACTATCATTGAACCTCAAATTAACCTCCTTCAGATTTGCCTTTGGCTAACTATACAGCTATACACTGGGACAAGACCGGGGTGAAAGCACCAGCTTGTTCTGCTCCGAAGGGAAGATTTTCTTTGTCTTGACAATACCTCCCTGTGAGTTTAGCCTCTTCATCTCAGTGACATGACAGCACAGAAGCAAGCAGGTGGTGACAGCAGCTGAAAATGGGCTCTTATGCCATGATTAGACTCAATTTAACTACTATAAAAGCCACACAGGAACTATAATGGATGTGGTATTGAAGGCAAAAGAAGCAGTTAGGGCATAAAACAGAGGTTTTTATTGCAGTAATTTAATATGCAAGGGGAGCACTGTAAAGTGTATGGTGTGAGTCCTTTTAATGCACTGAAATATGGATAATGCATTCACCTACAGTCTTGCCTCAGCTTGAGAAGAAAAGTCATCCCAAGTGACAATCATCAGCTCAGCAATGAAGTTACAGAGCTAAGCATAATGCTTAAGAGTTAAACTGAAAATGGCCTCATTCCAATCCACCACCATCCCCGAAGATGATGAAAGATCTGTGCTAAAAGCAAACTAGCCAGTACTTATCACCTAACGAATTCGGGGTGTATGAACCCAGAGCCTGTTTTTTTTTTTCTTTTCTTCCCCCAACCTCTAAATAATTCATTGCACGAAAAGCCTGAAGAAATCCCGGAATGTCGGCGCAGTTCCTCTCCTTATCTTCAAAGTCTCATGGGAAATAAATGTTTGTCCGTTAATACTCCAAGCTGCTAACCATATAGGGTTAATCCCAAAGCTAAGCGTTGCCTATGAGGAAAAATATGCTGACTGGACACTGACACCATTTTACTGATTACATCACACAGCCGTCTGGTTATGCCTAATGGCAGGAAGGAGGAGGCAAGGACAGGATATAAATTGGGTCAGTCAAGGTGTATCGGCCAATCGGAACATCCCACTTTCCCTTTGAAGAAATATAAGCGACCATGCTTATCTGACAAAAGGAACTGAGGGTCTGAATAATCCCCGGAGAATGTTGCCATCATTTTTCCATCTGTCAAAGGCAACGGAAAGATGAAGAGGTCTATGTTTTTTCCTAGTTGGCTAGATGGTAAGCATCTATGGAAGACAGTGCACAGAGGAAAACAAAAAAATAAAAAATGAGAATGAAAAAATCACCAGTACTTTCTAATTAAGCATAATTATTAGTTCTATCATGATGAACTCTTCTATCTGAATATAGATAGAAGAGTCAGTGATGTGACTACAAGACATACTAACTAAATTACATGTAAGTTAGAAAAAAAATCCCATCACATAAAAAAACTGTCAGTCTTTAATGTGCCAAATACTGCAATTCCTCGAGTGTCCACTTGAGAAGCGACTCTATGTTCAACTTCACAGCAGAAATAAACATGTTTACAGCCTGGTACAACAAACAGTTTTGGTCTCTATAGCTAATTTCCCCGTTCATGACAACTGTCCTGAGGGTGAACTGTTCTTTTAACTCACCCATTCAAATTATATTCAGGCATAAATGCATAATTAACCAGCATATCCAGGACAGCCAACATGGCATCGGCAGATCAAAAAAATTATGAGCTTCAAATCCGTTCTTCAGAAACCTACAGGTGACATCACGCTCACGCTGTCCATTCTTTTATTTTATCAGTGGTTCAACCCCACCTGACATCATAACATTGCCTTTTACATTAAGAAAATGCTGTAAAAAAAACCATAAAACATGACAATGGCACCAAAAAGAAGCTTATTTGGGTAGTGACAGAAATGTTGCTGGCAGAAACGGTCAACCTGAGACAAGTAACGTTAGTATTAGCAGCTAACGCAATTTCCCAAGCAGCCTGGCCCTGAACTTTAAGACAAAGTGAAAGTTAAACTTAAACATACTAGTCACGATTTTCCTGGAGACCTTTTAATTGCCATGTCCCAGTTCCCTCCAAGGATCACAATTCTTCTGCATTTCTCCAGATTTCTGAAACATTTACAGCCTGTATAACTGATGAAATTCACACATAGGTTCACATCAGGGGAGTCGACTTATTCTGTATTCCTCTCTGGGAATTAAGGGGAAATTTGTGACATAAAACTGTTGTTGCAGTGTATTATTTTGTTAGCTTATGTTTCTAAATCCTCCCCATTTTTTAGGTCTCAAGGTTGGCAAATATGCCTTAAGCTGTTTTACTTACAAGGACACATGGCCTCATAACACTGCAGAGTTTAGACGGACAATACTGACCCTTAAACCAAGGTAAACAATGCCTAGTCCCTACTATTTAGTTGAAAAATTCACCCTTTTTAGGAGTTTTTTGACAGAGCAGAATGTTCTAAGGAAATCTGACTAAGAAATATTCAAATATTGATATTTATAGTATCTCTGCCTTAATACACTTGATTCTTGAACTTAAATTTTCTAAATCTGCGTTGAATCTATATTAAATCGCAGTAAATCATAGTAATCTATAAGTTTTGTATTGGATTCAGAGGGGTGGATGCATATATCTAATAATGTTGTGTTTGATGTTTCCCCACCATATATATCATAATTCGTTGACATAATTTTTCATCAGCTGGTTCATTTTCTTAATGGGCTTCCACGCCACATCATCCCAGTCTTTCACACCCAATGGCTTGTTTCATGTGACGTAAGTCAAATACCATATGGCTGTTTCAAGGGCACTTTGTTCCCTCACCTTCTCCTAGAACAGGATGATATTGTTCCACTCAGAGGTGTCAGATATCCTCTGCCTAGAACAAGGAAATGAATACATGTGCACCAGTGTGTCAGTGTGATCATGCGATATGCACACGCTACATCTGTCTGTGTGTGTGAGTGTATCTACTGAATGTACTATGTGTGAGGGACTCGAAAAATCATAAAATGTGCTCCAGTTATTCTCTAAGATGATGACCTTGGTGCGGCCCTGATGATTTATTGTAATGTATTTTCAATGTGAGAAACAGTACAGTACACTGGTGGCCTCTGTTCTTCTTAAAATATTGAGCTTTAATGATTTTCAGCGGCTCAAATGACATGGGAAAGGTGTTACTTATAGAGAAAAACCTAGAGCAGTGTTTCTCAATCCTGGTCCTCGGGGACCACTGCCCTGCATGTTTTAGATGTTTCCTGCCCCAACACACCTGAATCAAACAAGTGGCTCATTATCAGGCCACTGCAGAGCCTGATGAGGAGCTCATCATTTGAATTGGGTGTGGTGGAGGAGGAAACATCTAAAACATGCAGGGCAGTGGTCCCCGAGGACCAGGATTGAGAAACACTGACCTAGAGGTTCATCTTATCGCTCTGCAGTGCCCCCTATAGTCTGCTACACATCTAATTTTATGCAACCTTACAAATAAAGACTACGTAGATTTACACTCTGTATCAAAATAATTGTGAGTGTTTTTGCATTTTATATTAAAATGAATCAAATCAATGCATATCCATGATCCTGTAGTTAAATGATCCACTTAATTCAGTACGAGTTATTAAAGCTGCAAACCCTGCATAATCAAACTCTTTCTCTTAATGAAACTTAATACGCAGACGGTGAAGACACAGAGTCTGTAGCAGGTATAATAAACCTGCTTACATGATGTGTAATGCTATCCGTTTTTGGTTCACTTTCACTGCTCTCATTTCCAGCAGCTGTTTTTAGCAGAAAGCAAACATCATCCCAGATTTTGTCACTTCCAGTTTTACTTCCACATAAAGCAGAGATGATCTGGCTAAAACACTGGCTTGTTTATGACCCGTCTGAACAAGAAATGTCAGTATTCCCATTTGTCTTGAGTCTCCCATATCAGATGAACGATTAAATTACTGCCTGTTTGTTGTTGGTGCAAGGCTTCTTTTTGTCACCTACAACAAGGAGATAGTATCGGAGATGAAGCTGGCTGTGGGTTCCTCTTCCTCCTCAGGATCTGTATAATCAGTGTAAGAGCTCAGCTTGTCCACAGATAAGTTTGGAGGACAGACACCCCTCCAGAATGACAATGAGGTAGCGACAGGGAGCCACAGCTGGATGTGACAGAGAGAGACGAATGAGGCCAGAGAAGGAGAGATCAAACCCCTTCAGCACACCTGCTCACACCTGTTAACCACTTTCACTGATCCTCCTCCAGAAGCCGAGCACAAGGAGAAGGGCAGGAGGAGAAGTGGATGAGAAAGCATGGAAGAAACAATGAGAATTGTTTGTACAGACGCTTTTATCCATAAGGATAAGATTATCCATAGCAGGGATAAATATCCTTTTTAGAACATGTATCAATAACAGTTTATATAGATTCTGCAACATATATTGGTAACGCTTTAGATTACAGTCCACAATGTATGCTGTAATTCTTCACAAGTTATGCTGTAGCAGTTCAGTACATGAAGGTACAAAGGAACAAGATGTGAGGTTCAGAAATTAGGGGGGTAACAATGCAATTACTCAGTACAATCATAGACAGAGACTGACTCGTTCTGTAGCCAGCTTCAAGTGGCCAAAATGAAGGTAGGCAGATCATGTAGTTCCGAAATGACTGTGGGACAATTTGTGTTTATTGTATCATACTCCAGAATCATAACTTAAACATTACTGTATATGTTGAAAATGAGCCTACAATATAGGATATAACATTGTACTTACAGGGGAGCCTGAGGTAGTACAGGTTTTGACACTGATTGACACTGTTGTTACAAAGGGCGTTGGTCATTGTTCTTCTGGAGTACACAAAGTAAGAAAGCTTTTTTATGATGAGTCAGGTGCAAAAGATGATTGATTTTATGTCCTGTCACAGTCTAACAGTAAAGGACACTCCAGCCATTGAAAAACTTTAATGAGAGTCATTGGACAATATCAAAATTAGAAATATGATACAAACGTGCTGAGTCATTCTTATAACCTTCAGACTCACCATGTCTCTTCTAAAAGTAAACTTCAAATATGTTTGACCAATTTCCTCCAGAACTAAGCAGATGTGATGCCAGAAAGATATACCAAGAAATCTCTACAGCGTCCCTTGACAACAGGTCCATGAATCAGTCTGTCTCACAGATGGCCAGGCTCATATTAGACTGATGGATACCCGCTAGTCAAAAATACTTTTAGTTTCTCTTTGATTCTCTTGCAATTGACAGATTGTTGCGCAGTAGGTCATACACCATAACATATTAACAGAATAGCTAAAAGCACAATGAGCACTCCAACTCAAATTTGTTTTGCTGTCCAAAAGGTGAAAGTTTTCAGTGTTGTACAAGAAGAAAAAGAGAAAATGAACATTTCTTTTTAGTGAGAGACATTTGTCTTTCTTATCTTTAAAGCTCTTTGATATACAACTGTCTGGGGAGGTTTAATCCTGTCGATTTGGAACAACTACCATATTGGATTGTTTCCTATAGTAAGTGCTGAACCATGCCTTTTTAATTGCTCGTTTAAATTGGAGCTACACATGCAGGACATATTGGTTTATTTGCCGGTAACCCTGACAAATTGCTCACAGACAAATGACTTTCCCGAAACAGTAGGTTGCTCTCTTTCAAGATTACGTCCCAGTGTAATTTTCTTCTTGTTAAATAGTTAATCCAAATGTCCATGCATTACTATCAACCATACAGCTAGAGCAATGGGTACCAAAACCAGAGCTCCACACACAAGGCAGTCTGAAGAAAAAAACTGTCATCTTTTTTATCTATAAGTCATAAGATATCTGCCAGATGCAACAAGTCGTCATAGTAGACTGCTGAAGTTACTTAAACACACGGCTGATGTTGAGTATTGGTAAAAGAACAGACGTGAACTGCATTCTGATGTCAAAGTCGCTCACTATATTGACGAGTATTCCCCTCTAAGATGTTTTGCCGTGTCTTAACATCATGCTCCCTCTTAGACGGGACACACAAGAATACTTAAGGACGTCACAACCTCACAAGTTTGCTCGTCACAAAAGTGTGATGTAGGTTGCTTTTGAACAAATGATGAATGCTGTTGTTTGTCTGGTGAGGACAGATGTATATACTGTGGCATATCCTGTTTCTTCTCCATAACTTCCTACCTCTTTGTCTCATCAAACCACACAACAGTGCACTCAAATAAAAACTATTTTCATCATTATTCTGTCTGAGAATGACTGCATTGATTGTGGGCACAGTATAATGTCTCATAGGGAACAAGCTAATACAAAGAGACGCATGTCTCTAGCAACTTTTTCAGCTTGTACGATTGATCGAAATGAAAAAAAAAAAAGCAGGAATCAAAGAATGCTCAAAAAATGGCAAACCATGTTGAATCCCCCAGTGTGACGGGTACAGACATCCACGAAACACACAGGTGAATTTTTCCAGGAAGTATATTAAGGCAAATCAATTCCTTTGTTCGGCAGAGCTTTAGTGAAGTTTACAGAACAAAACAGGCAGTGTTTCCCATGATAACTTGCCTTTCCTTCTCATGGCTTTAATCTGTCCTTTTTCCCCACTCCTTCACTCATTTTTTCCATACTGAAGCCCATTCTCTGTTCTGATTAATTTCACCAGCCGGCAGTTAAAACCGCATGTCTAATTAAGGCATTGTGCCCGTGGAATCTTCTTTTCAGTAATTGCCCCAGTGCTCCCGAGCTAAAGTGGTGTATCTAGGTCAGAGCAGCAGTGAACCCTGGGGTACAGTGTGTTTATGCTTTCAGGGTGTATGTGCGCCTTTCTGATCATACTGTGATTCCCTAGATCTTTCCGCCTCTCTATCTCTGCTTTTCCACAACAAAGTTGATAGGAATGTGCTCTGATGTGCTGCTGTGTTAAATACTGTGCTGTCCAATCATCTACAAAGCACCATGCTGTGCGTGCGATGTGTAAAACAAAACATGGATCATGCCAGTCCTCTGGGATGTGCTACCGGCTTCCACTAACGTGTGTTTGCTCCTATTCAAAGAGCTGTAATGAGCTATATGTATGTAAGCTATTAAAACTGTGTGTAATGCACCATCACACAATTTCATATGGGTATTATGAGTTTTTCCCTGTCTCCCCCCTTCTCCCCATGGGACCAGGTGTGAAGACTGGTAAACTGAAAGGTCCCAGGCAATCATCCAGGAGCCCCACTCAGCTCAGTCAGCTGGGGAATTCAGTGTGGGCCTGGATGAAGAGCCAGCCAGCCTAACTAATGTAGCTCAGCCTGCCAAGCCTATACTGTAGCCATAATATCCCCTGCTGCTCCCATACATAGCAAAATGAGACTGACTGCGCGGGCCAAGCTGCTGCCTTCCCTGTGCCACATATGTCCGTCTGCTTAGTTTTTCGCATTCCCCACTGCAGAAATTCAAGGTGCAGGTTTTGAGAACAGATATTTGTCTTAATTGACAGTTTGCTAAGCCCAACCGCCCTTAGTAAATACTACGTACTGAGTAAAATAAGAGTAGCAGAGTTACTAGTGGAAATTGTCTTTACTCTTAAACAATGAATTCTTGATTTCAGACAGATGTTTGCAAAGGTAGCTTCTTAGTTCTACACGGCAACTCTAGTGTCAATTTATCAGCTGTAGCTAGCTAAGTTAGTTAGCTCCACGAGTAAACTCTCTTGGGATGACTTTTTAAAGTTTGTGGTTGACTTGTCAAAAATGAGACTTTTGCATCAATGTCTTGATGAATAACTTAATGAGTCTTAATATAATCTGAACAGGTGAGTTGTATATAAATTCACCCTCAGTACAGTTGTCATAAACAGAGAAATTAGCTATAGAGACCAAAACTGTTATTTGTACCAGGCTGTAAACATGTTTATTTCTGCTGTGAAGTTGGACATTTGAACATGGGGACTTATGGAGACTGACTCATGTCTGGAGCCAGCCTCAAGCTATATTTGAAGAACTGCATCTTCTGTTGTTTGCTGCATTTTACAGCCATAGAGGTTCTTTCTTGGTTTATCGTGCTGAAAGACTAGCTAACAGGTCACAGGCAAAAAGTCAGAATTCTCACCAGGTGATAAAAGATCAGCATTGTCCATATTTGGCTTAATCTTTATTATATAACAACGGTAAATGTTATTATGAATCAAAACAGACTGTTCATTCAGACATAATCCTGCTTATCTTAGATGTCTCATAATTCGAACAGTACGTCTACACTTTTAACTTAAAAGGGAAAAAAAAGGTGAAGGACTACCCGATATGTCTGACAAACGTAATGCTGTTAGCGGAGGTTGCTGGAGTGTACAATCCAGTGAGAGCAGAAAAGAGCTGTTAGCATAAACATGGTTAGCATGCACTACTAGCGTGGGAAAAATATTCATAAATGTGGCTGTATGGAATTCAATGTTTGCCTGTAATTCTTATGCTTTTGTTCTTGAGTTTTTGGTTCTTGGTTCTGGAAAGGACACCACTTCCCAAACTCTTTAAATGCTAAGTCGGTGTACAGCTCTTACCAGAGCCTCATTCAACCAACTTCAATGTGAGAGATTCATTGCTTGACAGACCTCCCGTGTCTAGTCACAGTTGCTTTGATATACTTGGGCAATCGTATAGAGGGGTTCAGTAAGAGGTCATTTTCGAGCTTAATACATCCTGATTCTTAAGTCTCATTGAGGATGTTACATCTTAAAGATTGACATGTGGCCCTTATCCTACAGGATCAGCATTCCCCTTGTGTCTAAAAACACGGTCACTGAGCTTTCACCTTGTTGTCAACAGAGCTTGATTGCTTTCTTGCTGTTGTCTAGACCAGATAATCTTGGCTCAGCCATCCCTCGCCACTCCCACCAGGCTGATGGAAAATCTGGTCATGCTGGATTCTTTATATTTTTCATTTCTCATCAAGTTGATCCTTTATTTCATTCATTTTGTGTAGCTGAGCTTTATATTAGTTTCTTAGATTACAGTAGAAATTACATTTTAAAGTAGACAGATACTTGTACATATTATGTAATATATTTCTCTAGTAGTTCAATATATTTCAGATGTTTGGAGGTAAAACAAGGTTAGCCAGGGAAATCACTGCTGACTGAAGACATTTGTTAGGTTCATGTTCTGTTTAGATATTTAGCTAATAGGCTATTGGAAAGTAAGAAAAACAAAACTAAAACAAAAATAGCTAAAACAAGAATTGTTATGTCATGTTGAACTGCCATGTTTCTACAGTAGCCCAGAATGGACAAACTAAACACTGACTCTGGATAAGTCCTTTTGTGCGTTTTGCAGGTTTCACGGCCACTGTAGTTTCTATTACATGCTTGGAAGTGGAGGGTGACGCAAGGGATGATTCAGTTGGTTGTAATCTGTAATCGGTGGCTGGTTGCCTGATTGCTGCGGTTCTTCTGGAGTCCGAATTTCCCAAATCTTAACAATGTAAGTGACAAGTGCGATGCATGACGCATTTAGCAGATAAATAATCTGTCTGAACTGTCGACTTGTTTGCAACCTGACTGACTGCTTGAGCTCTTTCTCTGTCTTTTCTTATGTACCGATGTTCCCTGATTACTTACTAATTACTTTAGTGGGTACGGGTTTATTATAACTTATAGAAACAATGACCAAAGCTATGAGTAAGAGCCTACTTATAAGAAACCAGAATTATTCTTTACAACACTGAAGACAGGTAACATTTTATTTTCTTGTAATATAGAGACCTATGAACATCTTGAGGTTAAAGGAAATACATTCAGTTATATTACAGTATATCATGCATGTAGTTCATGTGTGTTGTGCTTTAATTGATTTATTTACATTAGTGTAATTAGCTTTGCTATCTATATAGTTCACCAAACTTCACCTAACTGGTATGATGTATGATGTATCTGCCCTGTCCTGCACAGTGCCTCAACCTGCATCGCCATCCATCATGCGACATCACTTCCACACACATGTTCATGTCCAACAGAGGAAGTCATTTGTCAGTGACCCATGCCATATCACATAAATGCTGTCAATCACAGCTTTGTGTCCCAGACTGACACACTAACTCTTAATCCCGCTCACTTCATCTGCTTTTCTCTTTCCACTGAAACATTCTTATCAGGAACCTGTCCTGCCGGGATGGATCCCAGGCCATTTCTGCACCACGACACACGCCTGATATGCAGCAGCGCTTCATTAACCCAAGAGATTTCAGACCTGATACCAACTTTCAGCCTCTTTGACAGATGAGTCAGAGAGCCAGCGCCGGACACAGTGTCAGCCCCGTTGTGTAGTGTCAAAATTAAGATCGACTGATGTGGGTTTTTGAGGTCAGATAAGAGTCTTCACATTCCATCATTTTCAGGCTATCGGCTGAGAAGTCTTCACTGTTTCCCCGGGCGATTTTATTCTTGTTAGGACTGGAAATGGCTTCAGAAACTAAATGGATTTGTGAGGCGATCATACTGTGAGAAACAGCTTACTCTGCATTACTGAATGCTCAGACTGATCACAGCAATGTGTATTGAGACACAGAGAATGTGTTGCTGTTAAACAATGCCACGTAGCTCAGGACAAGAGGGCATTTTTTCTTAAATAATCTATGTCGACATCCTTATTAAAAATCTATATTTACTAAGTGTTTTGTGTCATGTAATATTTAGTATATAGTTTTCTTGTTGAGAGGTGTAAGATTTGGAGGAAGGAAGGTTCAACATCCACTTGAGGAGGTTAGTACCAATCTCACGACTGTTCATTAAATGTCAAAGCTGTGGAGCCAGGATACAGTTAGCTTAGCTTAGCATAAAGATTGATCCAAATTTGCCTACTATCTCTTTGACACAAGGAAGTCACTGCACCTAGCCAAAAATGAGTCCTTCGCACACAACTGTAAAACAACATTGTTTTTTGTACTGAGATACGATGTGTTAAATGTTACCTTAGAGGACAGGGCTGCAGTTTAACCCAGATTCCTTTTTCTATGCTAAGCTAAGCTTATACAAATAGACTCTGTGTTGAAGGAGGAAAGGAGCAACGTTCAGCAGCAGAGGACACTTTCTTTCCTTTCTTTCTATTTTGTATTCATCTCTAGCCATTTCACATTGTTTGGCTTCATGACTTTTTGTGTCATTGTGATATATTTGTGGCTTTTATATAGGAATGGTATTAGTGAATATTCATCAGGTTTCTGTGGACTGCTCCAGGACAAGAGTACAATTCAATAAAGAAAAACATTTTACACCACTGGCTCTCAAACTATGAACCTCCACCAAGTGGTACACTGAATGTAATTGCAAATAGGTTTTGCCTTTCCTGTAATATTGATTTCAGTTGCAGCTTGCTACGTAGTCACGTTTATGCATAGAGTACACGCAGACACACACATAAAATGTAATGGCAAAGCGGGGTAAAATAAATGTTTCAAAATTTTCTTTGAAGGTTTGCAGTCGTACCGGTCATCCAGCCCCCAGTCTGGGGAAACTGGACTGTTTGTAGATCTGTGAACTGGCTTTCTTTTCATACTCCCGCACCAATCTGAGGGTGTCCCAAATTGCTGTGCAAGAATTCTGTGAAGGTTCTCAGTCAGCCAGGACATTTTTTTTCAAAAAGGTTAAGTCTGGGTCAATAGTCCAGTTGCTTAACCCCAGACTTTTTTGAAGAACGTTTCAAACTCAGACTACCATTTCCAAAAGTGAAATATTAGGAAGTGAAGATCAGGAGAACTCGTTATGCATCAGGATCAAATTCAGTCAACAAGACATAAACCTTTTAGGAATTAACCTGCCTCCTGTGTGAACTGTCCATAGGTGAACAGGGTCGACGTACGCTGATGTATTTAACACCTGTCATCATGATGACACTTTGGGAGTCTCTGATCTTCTTGTTTGAAAAACACTAGTCTACAGCCATGCTAGCAGCTCTGTAAGGTCACACTATGTACAGCAGCGCTTTGAGGGAAATGCTAGCGTAAGCATGCTAACTTGCTCACAGTGATGGTCACATGTTGATGTCAGCAGACATAAGCCAAATGTTTTCCTTGTTTACGATCTCAGTTTAGCATGTTTGCATTTGGTAATTAGGAAATTAGAGATAAAGTAGAGATGAGGTTCATGGGAACGTCATTAGCTTTCAAATTGAAATTTCACACCGTATGGGAATCACCAAGACCATGAACATCTGTACCAAAGATTGTGCCAATGGATCTCATAATTCTTGAAATATATTTCATGGATGATTGTAAATTCTTACACATGCTTGATATCGCTTGATTAAAGGTTGTGGATATATTGGTAGAGATATTTCTGTCTGAACCAAAGCGGAGGACCAACTAACACTTCCATCTCTAAAGCCACAGCACTAGCATGGTTAAAAAATCTAAAATATACACATATATAAAAATGCTTTGTCTGGTTTCACAAATAGTACATGAAAAAAATCAGTTTCAGAAAAGGATTTTAGACAACAGAGGAAGAAGAAATCACTTGTATTGTTTGATGCATCACATTTAATCAGGCGGACAGCACAGGGACGTCTGCTCGCCTGGCTGACAGAATTGTCTTATTCCACAGCGAGGTCCCTCTAGTTAGCCTGGTTACCTGACAGCTGTTGCATCTTGGCCAGGTACGGCGTCTCATCAGTGTCAAAAACACTTTTTCATGCTGTCAAATTTCACTTCATATTTCTCTAGTGCCCTGTAGTTAAAACCATTCCCCTTCATGCACGTAAGAGCACATTTGTGAATGCATCACACTCATATGAGCCTGTCCTCTGAGACAAATCGGTGCCATCTTCATTATGGTGATATTTTCAGAGCTTAAGAGGAGCTTAGCCGCTGATGAGTTACCCTTTCACAATTCAACAAGGTGTCCCCTCCTGTCACAGCCTGCTGTTACTGTTTTCACTTATCTTTTCCAGCAGTCTCCAGATCTATCACTTCATCTCTCAAGTGTCGTCCTCAGTCCCTATCACTTCTCTTACTTTAGAGTCCAGACAGTCAACCATTCTTCTACTACCAGTCTATTCTCCTTCTATTTACACACTGCTGTCTTGTCTTTCCCCGTCGGCCCACTCATTTCCTTTTTCTCTGCAGCACCTTACATTATCTCACACTCCTATCAGTTCACTCCTCTGCTGTCCTCTGCGACACAATATCTCACCCACCTTTGTAATTCAGGGTGACTTACAACCCAGTGTATTATCTATCCTGAAAGCAGCCCGTAGCCACTTTGTTTTTTTCCAGGTGAGACACGGTGTCTTTGTGAGGGATGTGACAGAGGACTGAGACACATTGCTTCACTGTCCCTCTGTCTCTCTCTGACGATGTGCAGACGCTGTCTGGAAATCTAGGGGTAATTAGAGAGAGACACATTCAGACACACACACAAGCGTGCAGGAGAGTTATTGAGTCTGGAGGTTGAGGGCGGCAGCCAACAAAGCCCCACTTTCCTGAATTGTGTGTCTGATGCTTGCAGTTATATTGTATCCAAAGGCGTGGAGGAATGACATGAAATCTTTGGGAAGCATTCATGTGTTTAATGCATTGCGGCTCTTATTTAAAGGAGCATTTCACTGATTTTACACATTAGGATTGGCAGGGAATGACACTGTGCATGTGAAATCATGTGCATAATGTCTTCTGGGGCTCAGGAAAAGCTTTTTCAGTAATTCCGATGATATCACAGTGATGTCATCAGACAAAATCAAGGGGTGCTTTGGGCGTCTGACAAGACATGATGTTGAGTTTCATTGGGGGAAATTAAGGATTGAGTATTTTTGGGTCAGGGACTAAAACCAAGTATATCTGCAAGTTTTGACTTATTTTACAACTTTATGGCAGTACACGGCAATCAATTGGCCACATTAAAAAAAAAATAGTCAGGTTCCCACATGTATGCTGAAACAGGTTTCTCTTCCTCATTCCATTCTTCATTCATCCTGTACAAACTTCAGATTGTAAAACTGGAAACTATGTAGCACATTCATTAATGGTAGTGACACATAAACCAAGAAAAAAAGACTGAAAGTTAACAAGGTCTAGCAGGCAAAATACTACACTTCTGAAATGCTTGAAGTCGCGTGGAGTTTGGACGAAAACAGTATCGCGGCCGCAACGTGACAGAGACGTGCCCGGTGGGGTTCAGGCGTAAGAGAAGAATTTAGATTTCAGTCTAAGTGATGGTGATGAAATCCACTCTCCTTGGTCTGAAAATAATGAGGCACCAGCAGTTTGACTTAGACAAATCAAGTGGGCATCTTCCAAAGTGACAGCATTTTTTTATGTTTCTTGTTGGGCTGAAGAGGAGGGATTGCATCACAACACTGTCGCAAAACCACAAACTCTGGAAGATTGTTTGTTTGTCTAACTCAGACTGCTGAAGCTTCGTATCCGATTTAGATGCACTTACAATCTGCAACATTGAAGCTGCAACTTGCAGAATGAGTCATTTCCACCTGCTTTAAGGGATCAAAAGATACCTTACTTGAGTTGTGACACATGCATTAAACATTTTTCTGAAATTTAGAGACAATTATTTGTAAAATTGAGATGTTAGCACCATTTGTGATCTGTGTGTAAATAGTACCTGAAAATCACTTTTATAAATTGAGCCCTAGATGTCCAGTTTTACAGCAGGGTACACTGTCTGTATACAATCAACCTAAAGAGACTGGTGACAGAGAAATGTGCTGGTTAGTCTGAGTATAATCAGCGCCGGTCCTGGCCACATTTGCGCCCTTTGTGTTTATTGGCAATACACAACCAGCTCAGAGGTGCAACCAACCGATTGTGTGTGAACCAGCCACCCCTGTTTCATAGGCAATGACATCACCACAAAATGGTGGCTTACCAGCTAGCTAGATTGGTAGAAATTCTGAAAATAAACTTCACTTCCAGTGCCATAACATGCATGTTTCATGTCCAGTTTTTACATGCTAAATATATTTGTGCATTAGTGTGCTTGTAAGGATTGGAGTTATTTTTGGGTCAGGGACTAAAACCAAGTATATCTGCAAGTTTTGACTTATTTTACAACTTTATGGCAGACAACGGCAATCAATTGGCCACATTAAAAAAAAAATAGTCAGGTTCCCACATGTATGCTGAAACAGGGTTCTCTTTCCTCATCCATTCTTCATTCATCCTGTAAAAACTTCAGATTGTAAAACTGGAAACTATGTAGCACATTCATTAATGGTAGTGACACATAAACCAAGAAAAAAAGACTGAAAGTTAACAAGGTCTAGCAGGCAAAATACTACACTCTGAAATGCTTGAAGTCGCGTGGAGTTTGGACGAAAACAGTATCGCGGCCGCAACGTGACAGAGACGTGCCCGGTGGGGTTCAGGCGTAAGAGAAGCATTTAGATTTCAGTCTAAGTGATGGTGATGAAATCCACTCTCCTTGGTCTGAAATAATGAGGCACCAGCAGTTTGACTTAGCAAATCAAGTGGGCATCTTCCAAAGTGACAGCATTTTTTATGTTTCTTGTTGGGCTGAAGAGGAGGGATTGACATCACAACACTGTCGCAAAACCACAAACTCTGGAAGATTGTTTGTTTGTCTAACTCAGACTGCTGAAGCTTCGTATCCGATTTAGATGCACTTACAACTGCAACATTGAGCGGCAACTTGCAGAATGAGTCATTTCCACCTGCTTTAAGGGATCAAAAGATACCTTACTTGAGTTTGGTGACACAGCATTAAACATTTTTCTGAAATTTAGAGACAATATTTGTAAAATTGAATGTTAGACACATTTGTGATCTGGTGTAAATAGTACCATGAAAATCACTTTTATAAATTGAGCCTAGATGTCCAGTTTTACAGCAGGGTACACTGTCTGTATACAATCAACCTAAAGAGACTGGTGACAGAGAAATGTGCTGGTTAGTCGGAGTATAATCAGCGCCGGTCCTGGCCACATTTGCGCCCTGGTGAACCCCCCCCCCCCCCCCCCCCCGAGGCGAACATTTTTCTCGGCCCTCATGGCCGTCCGTGCGCCCCTGGATGCGCCGTGCGCCCACATCATTCTGTCCGCCGCCCCCCTCTGCCTTGTCAACACCACGCTCCCGGGGCGCTCCCGGCTCCGCTAACTTAATGCGCGGTATCGAAAATTACCGAGGTTTTTTTCCGTTTTCGGGAGCTCGTGCGCCCCCCACGGAGACTGCGCCCTGGGCGGCCGCCCATATTGCCCATAGCTAAGACCGGCCCTGAGTATAATGCATGTATTTATACATCTCTCAGAACTATTTTATACAATCTCTCATTATTGAGTTCATAAACTGAAGATGAACCTGGTTAAATGTCTGAATATCAAACTGTCTATACTACCTCCTGGCATAGTATGCTGAATATCCACAGTGATGCAGGAGTGACCATGCAATAGTCCAGTCCAACCTCCTAACCCCAGATAGACTGCTAAAGCCAAACTGATTCCAGGTAGTGCTGCTGATCCGCTGTTCGCCCCAAAACATCGTCTTCATGACTTCTTCCACCCATAATGTTACTGCTCGGATCCCACGCTGCATCAGCTCAAATGCATATGCCTGTCACCTAATTCACCTACCTCCATTTCTAATTCTTTCTTCCTCTTGTTCTCCCTGCCTCTTCTCTTTTGTGTTTATTGGCAATACACAACCAGCTCAGAGGTGCAACCAACCGATTGTGTGTGAACCAGCCACCCCTGTTTCATAGGCAATGACATCACCACAAAATGGTGGCTTACCAGCTAGCTAGATTGGTAGAAATTCTGAAAATAAACTTCACTTCCAGTGCCATAACATGCATGTTTCATGTCCAGTTTTTACATGCTAAATATATTTGTGCATTAGTGTGCTTGTAAACTCGGAGGAATTAGTTGCTTGCTGATGCAAAATTCTGCCTTGGGTGGAAAAAAAAAGCTAATTCATGTTGATATTAAACTCTGGTGTTTACACATTTTGCCTTTTAAATTGCAGTTGAAACACACTCCAAGGAGGTATTTCTTTAATGTGCATACACTAAATCAGCTGTAATGGTAGCGGTGCTGTCAACATGTATATTATTTCCTTGGAGTTTAATTTTGTCCACACAGAGGCCGTAATGATTTATACAGTGTAAGTTTAAAGAATTTTAATTAAACACTTTCAACTTTTAAAGGCAGTTCAGCATCTGTATGTCTGAAATGTTTTCTTTTTTTAACTGTCCTTGGTGGCAGAATGAAATATAGCAACAATTGACGACACTGCACAACCATTTTATTGACAGTAAACATACTGAAACGATCACCCCGGCAGCATCTATGCTGAATTGCTGCCACAGGACTTGGAGTATTAAAGCAGGAGCTCCATATACTTCGGGGGGCCTCTGTGACTTAATGTGCTGACGGCCGCTTTTTTACTGCCGGGAGAACAGCAAAGTGTCGACTGCTTCTAGCATGGAGATGCGGTGATGTGACTGTCACATGAATAGGTAACAGTGAGACATGAAAGGAGTCTCGAGGAGCTTCCCGTTCAGTCCTGTGGGAAATAGCGAAAAATAAAGCAGAGAAGGATGCAAAAGTAGAAAAGTGATGACCTGTGTGGGAAAAGTAGCTTCAAACGTATCAGCTGTCTCTCTTTCTCTGTGCATGCATTCTGTCTATAAAGGCACCATGGAGCTACGTATGGACAGCAGTCTGGTTATCTCTGCCAAACAGTGAGCTGATGGCCAGATAGCATGAACTTTTCCGTGCACATGCATGTTCTCAGAGGAGGACGCCTACTGATTGAGAACCTGTGACCTTTTCATGTGACCTTTTCTCTCGTGCCTTTAGTTCAAGTCACATTTCTGGTTTTCAAATGAGCATGTGATCTATTCCTCCTGCAGACATGGACATTTTTAGACAAAACTACTATGTTGGAAATAAAAGGCACAAAAAATGTCAACAGCCATATTTAGAGCCAGTTTTTGATTGGTCCGTTACATAGTTATGTACATTATATTACATTTCTGGCATACTCTGTAAATCGAGC